>NW_015648132.1:184138-211991 GCF_001515625.1 Sinocyclocheilus rhinocerous
CCTATGTACTGAAGAGTGGAAACTGAGTGTCTTGAATCTGCAAAGTGCTGTGCTACCGGACTTTTTGGATCGCGATGTCTAATTGCACATCGATGTTCAGAGATGCGAGTTTTTAGAGGTCTGCTAGTCTTACCAATATAACATAAACCACAGGGGCAACGCAACAGGTAAATGGCGCGCGCGCGCACACACACACACACATGATGCGCAAAACTCCGCATTTGATCAGTCAATAGCAAATACTTAAACTAATAGCAAAACAGTAGCTGATTCAGAAGCGCCAGATTGTCATAGCAAAGTCAGAATTACCTCCTCTCCTAGGTTCACTAAACGGTCGTCCATAGAATGCATTGCTGTTCTGTTGTAAGTGATCTTAGATTCCTAAATGCATCTACTTTTGGAAGGCCAAATAAAGTGCTTTTGCTTTCGCCTAGAAACACACAGCGTCTCCCTGACATGGCTGCTTCAACACTAACTGCGGTTACTGAAACCACGCCTTCTTTCTTTGCGTGCACATTTGGGCTGCATTATGCTAATATTTCCACATAGTGAGGTAGATATGTGGGGGCGTGTTAGGACGAGCCGTTTTAGGGGGGCATGGCAGAGTCTTAACTTTGATAAAGAATATCTCTTTGGTTTTGCGACTTTAGTTTTCGCAACTTCAGGGATCTTATCTATGCACAATCAGCTTGTAACACTCCAAAGAGAAAGGAACATTTGAAATCGCATCATATGACCCCTTTAAAATTAAAGTTGGAATAAAACTGTTGTGATCATCTTTTCTTCTCTATTGCAGTGTATATCAGTGTGAAACGCATGATTTTGTCCATCTGGAATTGATTGGATTGTTGTCATTTGTTAATTGCTGCGATCTCGTGTGAGTAACAGGTTGCTGGAAGGGAGGGATTATTGCCCCAAAAAGTTGTCGTCATTTGGCTATAATTTATCATCTTAAAGGGGTCCCATTATGCTTTTTCACTTTTTCAACTTTAGTTAGTCTGTAATGTTGCTGTTTGAGCATAAAAAAGATCTACAAAGTTACAAAGCTCAAAGTCCACTTCAAAAGGAGATACTTTATTTAACAGAAATAACTTTTCAAAAACTACAACGCATATTTTCCGGGATTTATGATATCACAAATATCGACAAATGGGACGAGACCTGGTTGAGCTGCACTAAAGAAGGCAACGAGTGTTATCACTATGTCGGAGACACGCTAGCTTTCCCAAGGCAGACGAACTTAGAGTGGTTACAATCATCCGGGTTTAAATCGCGCTCAAATTGATTCGATTTTGACACAATATTTACACTGAAGCTCGCAGGAGGCTATGGTAAGGGGCATGACATTTCCAGACCAGGCGCCGAGTGCTGCCAATCACAACACACACTGGCCCAGCTAACCAATAACAGCACTTTTCGTATTTCAGAAGGCGGACCTTCATTTGATACAGGAACTATTTGAGCCGCGGTCATTTGAAATAAAGTGGGGAAAAAAACCCGAGCGACGTCATCAGAAGCAGGGTGGGCGGAGAGTTAATGCACACGTGCGGTGATAATGGATACCTTCATGAGTGATGTGAGTTATTATTGATTATTTTTTAAATAATATTATGAATGAACCGTCTTGTTGTTATATCTAACATTTTTGCTCAGACTCGGCTCAGAGAGCACAGAGATGATAGCAAATAAGTAAAGCTAACGTCAGCAGCCATGGCACTGGACGAGCAATCGTTATTATAATCCAAATGGGCAAACGGTCTAAATTATTATGCAAGTTGACTCGAGATACAAAAAATGCAAAACTGCAAAGTCGCATTTGTCATCCGTCACCGTGACAGCAAGTGGACTTTTGAAACTGGAATAATGAGTGGATTACGCATTTCAATTGGCAAGAGAGGAATAACACGGATGGAACTTTCTTGGCAAGGAGGATTGTGTGCATCACAGTCAGGTACAAGGGAGAAGGCTTCTTACATTAGGTAAGACAAAAAGTTTAATTTTCGCAACTTGTTAATAGCAATTTGCTGTGGAATATGTGCCGATCGGGTCCAGTCGGGCCTGTGTCTTCCCGGCCGGGTTCGGGTCCATCTTTGAAATAATTGACAGTCCGCGTCGGTTCCGGGTTGTACATTTTTGACATTTCTCGGTTCTGCACGGGCCCGGGTCCAACTTTCAAAATAATAGACGGGTCCGGGTCGGTTCAGTGTAGCACATTTACGGGTCTCTTCGTGTTCGAATTTGTGGACCCGTGTAGACCTCTAACAGGAACTATTCGAGCCGTTCATGCCAGACTGGGGAGAGAGGTGTTGTAATAATGTAAAATATGTGAAAAATAATGTGTTTTTCGAACAACCTAGTATGAGAGCCTGTTCTAGTACACCCCCAAAACAAAATCAAGACTTTGTAAAAGAGCATAATAGGACCCCTTTAAATATATTGGTCCAATACTGAAACTTAACACAAAATCTCACATTTATTGGCTGATACCATTTTTTACCATTTTTTCATGCATCTCTAATGAGGAATAAACAGGATAACTTTGGCCAACATAAAGCATTTCTATAAGGTGCCTCAGACCAACATTGATGATGTTGTCACTACCTTGTTCATTGCTCCAGGCTGCTGTGCCCTCAGTCCCCCCTGACCTCCTACTGTCTGGTGCTGTTGAAGAGCCTCTGCTAACAGGTTACTGCTGCTGCCCATGCCCGGGTTGTGATGTCCTATTCTGGGCGATCCGTTCATCATCTGCGCTCCCAGCATGTTTTGCTGCTGAGGCGCAGGCCCTCCTGCTTGCTGCTGTCCGTTGCCTTTCTGAGGTCCGAGCATATTCCTGTTCATGTTGCCCACCATCCCTGCCATTTGCTGCTGTTGCATAAGCGTGGCCTGTTGCGGGGAAAGACGTTGCTGCCCTTGCGGGCCCATGCCCTGAGTACCTGGTGAAGCCTTCATATTCCCAAAAAGCCCCATTGAGGCTCCTGCTGGGCTACCCATCGCACCCTGCTGCTGTGCTGCAGATGCGGATCCATGCCGGAGGAGTTCAGAGAGCTGCTTGTGTTTGGCCGCTGCATCCTGGCCACTGGACACAACTCCTCCAATGGCCCCGCCCCCACTACCCAAATTGCCATGCAACTGGCCGAGGTCCCCTCCATTTGCTAGGCTCAGCTCGGAGGAACTGATCAGCTCATCTGGAAGGTCATGCTCCAGGTCAAAAAGCGAGCAAAAATCTACAGCAGGAAATGAGAATTTAGAAGCAGGTTTAATGATGGGAGAATAATACATAATATATCCTCGTCTTGGGATAGATTCAGCAATATACCTGAACACTTTGACATCTGGACATAAGAAAGAACATCAAATGAAAAGTTCATTGGGAGAAAACGAAGAATGGATTAAGGGGCCATTCACACAGAATGCATGTTTTGTTTTTTTGCATTCCACTGCACCGCTTTTCGACGTAAATGAGCTACATGGACATGTTACACTGTTGTGCCCTCTCAAGACCTTACATATTTTTTCCATTCCACTGACCTATGCCTTGAGATTTAAGGCAGAACTCACAAATGCATTGTGTTAATGACTTTTAAATCTGCGTACAACATCAGTTAAATCAGTGCTTTTATAATCATGAAAAAATTACAGTTAAGGCATGTTCACACAATGGACGACAAAACTATAGTTTTAATAATCATTCTAATTCTATAATGACACAGAGGAACAAATTTTGTTGGAATCGCTTTCTGAAACATTTTTTTCTCCAGGTGATTAAATTATAAAAACATTGACAGGCCAATGATAATCCACACGACTTTAAAGAGTTTAACATAACTGCAGCATGCACTTATTATAAACAGAACGTGATCATGCATTGGTGTGGACGCTTTATAGCTATCATTACATTCATTGTTCTCGGTGTGAACGGCCCTTAAGAATGCATGAATATATACAGCATGGGCAGCTGAAATGGATAAATCATCCTATATGAAGCTAAGAAAAGACCACCGTGACCACTTTCTATCAACATATTATGAAAACAGTTTGTGATTTATTCATTTGTACTTTTGAAGTGCATCCCAAAACTGAGTGTAATGACATGGGCATGTCCTGTCATCACTACATAAAGTTGTCATTCAATCCAAAATGATGTGCCACTTCCACAGCCACTTCACTGGAAATCTGACAGCGGTGTTTATTAATGACTATCTGAAATGGCGGGCTGTGGTTTGACAGGAAGCTAAAAACAGATATGAGTACATGTTGTTGAATTAGGATGTAATGTATTCAGGTAGTCACTACTTAGACTCTAGTGAATGAGACTTGCTGGTGATGCTTGCTCATTTAAAATGGTATTTTATTGTGATAAGATTGATTAAATCTTAAAAAATATATATATATTTTTTAATTCCACTAAAAATGTATAAAGGAAACTTATTTATGCAAGTATTGCAATCATCCACACCTACCATTTGCATCTATCCGAAAGTAAAAATAAATAAATAAATAAATAAAGTATGTAATTTCCTTACATATATGTACACTTATATATGTACCGGATCAAACTCGAGTTAGAGACATCAACAAAGAAACGTACTTCGCTTTTGAAGATACGTTCAAGTATAATAACTCGAACCTTTAACATTTAATAAGAAACATCAGGACACTTGTGTGGTAATAATTCGCATCGCTAAGGTTTAAATGAGTTTTATGGTTTGTTTTTAAGAGACATGCTCGTCAGTTGTGTTATGGCTGAACAATGGAAATCAAGATCCGAAAAAATGACCGACGCACTAAAAGGCTATTTGAGCCAGCAAGCTAACTCACTCAAACACAACACAAGTACATTGGTATCCTCCAAATCACATAAACATTAAGCCTCTTCCATTCAAGCTCCATAAACAAGCAAATAAGTTCAAACCAGTGAATAAACCTCTGGACCTTAAAATAATGAGGAATTGGTTGATTTGCATCTAGCTAACAATGGCAGGGAGTTGATGTGCGGGTCTTGAGCATCAGTCTGTTATTAGCTGACCATCTTAGCTAACCAATATTAATCACATTTATTAACATTAAAAAGAACAGGAAAATATGTGGAGTAAAACACAAGGAACAGAGGCTAAAGTTTGTGCTCGCTGCACACGAGTAGTTTGTGAAAACAACAGTGTTCAAGTGCAGTCAGAAAGTTTTGAAGTTGATTGATTCACAGTTTAGCAGGCTAATCAATGTCGATCATTAGTAAATAAAGGAGCATTGATTAAATGTGAAGACTAGGCTTTCAGAATCTATTCGTAGAAGCCTAATTATTGATGCAATTTTTTATTAATCTTTATACATTATATTTATTATCTGAAGAAGTGATCCCAACTCTTTGCAAGTGGGAACCAAACCGAAACAGGCGTTTCACACACCAAAAAAAAACAAAACAAAAAACACTACTGTTATTGCCACTGTAGCTCCAATATTGTTTTTCCTTGCACCCGTTAGTTTTACATTTACACCAGTTGACACCAAGCACAGTCCCTCGCTGAGGGAAAGCAGCGTGCAGCCGCTGTGAGTTAATCCCAACATCGACAGAGAAACGCTAATGCTAACCTAGCTGGAATGACAAGCTAAAGCTAGTCTCGTGCGGACCCGACGTCGTTAGCTTCCCAAACTAGCCTGAGCTTGCTAGCCTGGCACAAAACTAAAAAGAAAACCCCATTCCCCGCTTAAAGACTCCAGTGTGCATGGGTATATAGAAAACAAGCATCCAGTGATTCAAATATTCAATATCGTAAAAATTAAACAAAATAAATATTTACCGTTTCCATCGCTGACGGAGACAGATAGAGCAGGGGAGGACAGTTTAGGCCTCTTCGCTGAAGGCGGGCCAGACTCCAGAACGTTCTCGGCCATATTTTTTAACGAATTAAAATATATATCCTCAGAGATAGGCGGCTAAGCCTATACGTAATCCTCGATTTAAAAAATATCGCTTTTAAAAATATGACATTTCCCCCTCCTTTTTAGGGACGAAGGGGGGGAAAGTCCCGTGTACAAATACTCCTCTTTCCTGGGTTCGCCTCTCGAGTTCAGCTTCGGCGTATCAACCACCCTCCCCAGTCCGATTTGTGTTCTTTATACAATTCTGCAAGCGGAGGAGGTAGGGGGAGTCGGCTCGTCAAGAAAGGATAAAAAGACGGTCGCAGCGACTCTACAGTAACTCGTCTAGTCCCGTCAAGAGATACAGAATTGAGCGATGATGTGTTTGAAATAAATTTCCTCGTCTGCCGTATCTGTTCGCAACATAGGTGTGTTTTGTAGTCTGTCGTACGGTCATGTTAGTATCAAGTGGTATCAAAATAGTATAAAAAGTTCAATTGAGCCAAAATGTGAATTTTCTTTTCTTTCTTTAACTGTGTTTTTTAAACAGACGTCAAGTAGGTATTTAAATTTCTGAAAATGTTAGTACAGAATTATTAAATTTAGTTTGTTATGAAAATACAAATTCACATTGTTTTATTTTGGAATTTTAATGGAAAATTGTCAAAATTTAAGAAGTAATTGAAATCTTATCAGCTATACTAGATTTACATGGTTGAATTTAACAGGATTTAGTTATTAGATGCAGTGAATTAAAAGTAGGCTACTTATTCAAAAAGAGGAATAAATAACCTACAATATCCCACTTTAATGAGTATTTTAACTTATTATATATTATGCACAAAACAAAGTTAAGAATTACATTTGATTTGATGTATGCAAGAATTGCATGCTGTGGAATATGAATTTAGAATAACGAAGAAAAAAATCCAGCATCTGATTCTGTAGCAACATTCTTTTATACAACTTTCGATCTATATTTACAGTAATTTGTTCATTTTCGTTCATTACACTAGAAATTAAAAATGGCTAATATACAGAATTTTAAGACATTATATGGTGTACGCTTACTCTAATTAATTTAATTTAAATTGTGGTGATTGTCCCTGTTGGATGACATGACACCTAAATTGTGTTAAATTCTTTTAATAAATATTAATGTTTTACATTAATAAAGATTCATGTTTTACATTAATAATTAACACAGATTGCCTTTTTTTTTATATTATCTCATTTATTTTAGTGGCAAGTTATTAGAAAATAACTTTGTAGATCAGCCTTTGATTTCTCATTGGCTGGCAATAATGAAGCAGGCTATTTTATCTTGATATTAATTTTCTACACTTCATTCTATAACAAAGGATTGAAAGTGTTTTGGAGAAGTTTGGAGTGAAAATGCTCTCCAGTGCTTTATTTTTATGGAAGTAGTTTGCCGTATTGAAAAATGTATTAATTTGTTTTGTAAGCAGTGCTAATTTGGCAAAAGTGGAGAGAATTTAACAAGTCCAGAGTACAATTTTCATTCATATATATTAGATGAAAGGAAAAGGTGCCTTAATATGGGACCCCCTCGAAAATGAGATGGTACATCTCAAGGCGTTAATATTAATAAATAACCCCACAATGTGGCTAAGCGAATCAATCTTTTGGGAACTTTTATGACAATAATTGCAGGACAGTTATCAATACTCCCAAAGGACTTATAATAGTGCCTCTGAGGCTGGCAATGTTAGGCCTATATTTATAAAATGAATGTATTAATTAAAATAACGTTTTTTTAATTTACTCTATTGTTTTGATGACCTCACTTTATGCATCCCAATCCGAAATATCTACCCTTCACATATCATCTGTCTTCCCATATTTCAACATAAGCCTCAAGCTGTCTCTCTCTTTTCTTATATGCTAGAATCTTTACTTTACTAAAGGCACTAAGGTTACTTGTCAAGGTTATGGTTACCCACAGCTGACCCACTGTCCATTCACTGACCGACTGATGAATACTGCACACAAAAATGCCAAGAAATTGTCAGTTCTAATGTGTTTGGAGTTGTACAACATCAGAGAGCTAGTGATAAAATGAATGGGGCCTGGGACAAAACGGTATAAGTGGGGCCACTCTGCCTGGCCTCAATAGTGGACTTTACATATAGGACCTACAAAAACTGGATGATAGGCCATATGATATTTGTTCAAACAACTTCACATATATAAAACTTACTAATTCAATTTAACATAGTCACTTATAAATAAAAGACTCTGCTAGTATATTAATTTCCTGCCTTTTAGAGAACTTGTACATGCATGCAGTTGTGAATGAACTTATTTAACAGGATTAATAGTTCGTTTTTATCTTTCCACTTATAACAAGTGTTAGTAGTGTGTTACTTTACTGACCCAGTTCAGCTTTGCAGAAAGGAGGAGCCAACCATGAGTACAGGTACAGTCATGTGATTTCAGCATTACAGCTTCCAGACTGGCAATATCATTTTTGGTTAAGCGCTAATTTGGCTTTCCTTTTTATTATTGATTGATATTCATTTAACTGTAAGTATAAGCACAAGTACTTGACTCCCCTTTACCTCACGGAAAACAAAAATCAAGTTCCACCGAGATTTGAACTCGGATCGCTGGATTCAGAGTCCAGAGTGCTAACCATTCCACCATGGAACCGCGCTGTGCTGCGTCATGCGTAGACTATTCCAATATTGTTGAATTAACATTTCATGTATAATAGATATATATATAAATAGTTTTCTATGAAACTAAGGCTTTTAATCATCACATCGTTTTACAAACATCCAGCGCATAAAGTCATACAGGTTAATGAAACCATTTTGTAACGTAATCTGCTTCTCCAGTCCGGATGATGGCGATAATGCGCTGTTCACGATAAGCAAACCACTCCTCTCACTCCACATTGGCTTTAAGTGGAAAAGCAGGTGAGAAATGTGTTGTTGTGGAGTTCTCTTTTACACACAACAATGTTCATATTGTTGCTTTGACTTTTGGTCAGTGTATGTCATGGTTTACCATTTATACAGAGCTCTCAGATGCTCTTCAAATATTTGTCTATATGCTTGCACCACTGAATGAGTGCTAATAACCGTGAAGCAATGTGGTTTAATGTTATCTGGTGGAATTTTTAACTGTTTTAATGCTTCTTGAACGTAATTCGCAGTCGCTACTTGAAGCCATCTGCAGACTACATTCCTGAAGACGCTGAGGACCTCTATACGATCCCACATCTGTATTAAAAATTACAAATGCCTAACCGATGTGTTGCTTATGGCTGCGGGAAGTTCAGCGGGCAAAATGTCTCAATGTTCAGATTTCCCAAAGACCCCGAGGAGTTCCTTAAATGGGAGAAACAGGTCCAGAAGACCCGAAAGAAATGGGTCGGCAAGACGTACTCCCATCTATGCTCTGAGCACTTCAGCAAGGACTGCTTTGATCCGAAATCTTATGCCGCTGCAAAGACAATGGGATTCAAAGGGCTGAGGCTGAAGGATGGAGCTGTCCCGACGGTTTTCATCATTCGACCACCGTGCAGTAACTGCGGAGGTAGAGGTGTCTCCTGTTCCTTATGTACGAAGAGGAGACGCGGAGAGACCACTGAACCTCAGCAACTCGCATCAGTGGGTATCTCACGCCTCTGGTGGAGGCCCAAACCTGCAAATAAATATAATAGTAATTGGAAAATTAATACATTTTGCGATCAGTAATATAAAAAAAGAAATTAATGACAGTGACAGTACAGATATTTATAATCTATTTAAAATAAATGCTGTTCTTTTAAACTTCCTATTCAGAATCCTGAAAAATATATATATCACAAAAATACTAAGCAGCACAACTGTTTTCAGCATTGATAATGATAAGATATGTTTCTTGAGCAGTTTTTAACACCATTGGTTTGATTTAATTAATAAATAACTTTGCTTTTCCTAAAAGGATGAACAGGAATTGACATTTATGAATGATGGAGAAGAAAGAATATTTGATGGAGAAGACCACGATCAGCAGAATTCCAGTGATGATGATGTTAATAATTCTGCAACACTTTCTTCCTGGTCAGAAAGTGATGGAATAGGTAAATTCAGGAACTAAATGCTGTTCTTTTAAACTTCCTATTCAGAATCCTGAAAAATATATATATCACAAAAATACTAAGCAGCACAACTGTTTTCAGCATTGATAATGATAAGATATGTTTCTTGGGCACCAAATCATTATATTAGAATGATTTCTGATGGATCATGTGACTCTGAAGTATTGGCTGAAAATTCAGCTTTGCCACCACAGGAATAAATTAGATTTAATAATATAAAAAGTAATAAAACATATAAACAGTTACAGCTGCTTTGAAACGTTATTTTAAATTGTAATATTATACAATATTACTAAAATCTTATTTATTCCAAACTTTTGACCAATGGTGTGTATATATATATATATATATATATATATATATATTATATATATGTGTGATGTTAATAATTCTGCAACACTTTCTTCCTGGTCAGAAAGTGATGGAATAGGTAAATTCAGGAACACTTATATTAATGAACATGGACAAGTGCATGCCATGGACAAGTATATGTAAACCCCACTAAATTTTATGTGTCTGCAGTTACATGTGAAATGTGTGGAACCAGAGGCACCACGGAAACATTCTCCAGGTCCAAGCGCTTCTGTAGTGTGTCGTGCTCGCGTTCATACTCATCCAACTCAAAGAAATCCTCAATTCTTGCACGGCTGCAGGTGGGATTGTCTGGTATAGTATTTCTACGCATTTATGTGAACCGTGATAAAATGTTGGTGTGTCCTTGTACTTAGGGAAGACCACCCACTAGGAAGTCATCACACAAACTGTCTCTGAAATCACAGACTGAGGCTTCACAGTCAAAGACCAATGAGCAGCATCAGGAGAGCAGAGCATTTGGACAAGATGGTAAGAAAACACACAGATTACTCTCACTTTTCACTACAGTGAGCTTTACAAATGTTTAAATGTTGATGTTGTACTGTCTACTTCCAAGCTACTTTGGCTGGGTTCGACTGGGGTAGTTACCTTGAGAAAAGTGGCCTCCTCGCTGCCCCTGTATCCTGCTTCAGACATGTGAGTGATTTCTATCCACCGTGATTCTTGCAAAAATCTTCCTGTGAAAGAGAAATGTAGTGAATGTTATAACAATGTGTACAACAATGCTCAAATGTCTATCACATGATTGTTGCTATTGCATTATCACGGTCAATATACATTACTCCCCATATCACAGGCCCCACTCTGCGCTCAATGGGACGACATCTATGTGGGGTTAAAAGTGGAGGTTCTCAACACTCACACAGCCTTGCCAAGTAAGGTGTACTGGATCGCCACTGTTGTACAGCTGGCAGGTATATAAACTCCATATTATTAATATTTAAAATAAAATATAAATATATATTTTAAATAATAATGCTATCATTCAAAAGTTTGGGGTTGGTAAGATTTATTTTGTTTTGAGAAGTCTCTTATGCTCACCAAGACTGCATTTATTTGATACAAATACAGTAAAAACCGTAATATTGTGAGATATTATTGCAATTTAAAATAACTGTTTTCTATTTTATTATATTTTACAGTGTAATTTACTCCTGTGAAGGCAAAGCTGAATTTTCAGCAGCCATTACTTCAGTCTTACTGATTTGGTGCTCAAGAATTTTTTAAAAATTATTATTATTATCAGTGTTGAAAACAGTTGTACTGCGTGCTTAATATTTCTGTGGAAACCATAATATTTTTTTCTGGAGTCTTTGGTGAATAGAACGTTTTTTTTGTTTGTTTTTTAAACTTTGTTTATTTGAAATAGAATGATATTATAAATGTATTTACTTTCACTTTTTCAATCAGTTTAATGTAGCCTTGCTGAATAAAAGTGTTAATTTATTTTAAAAAAACTTACTGACCTCAAACTGAACGTTAGCGTATATTATATTTATATTTTATCAAGTTATTATAATTTCCCCAAATTTTGAGTTTGCAGTCTGTATCAAATAACTTGTAACAACAAATTAATATACAAAGACAATAAGGATCCAATACTAATTAAACTATCAAACAAGCCTGTCTGCATACAAAAACAAAAATACAGTGTTGTTTGATTCATAGACAGTGGTTACAGTGACTGTATGTTTATATGACAACATGTTTTTAAAGTTGTACATTCACATAGTAGTTTATTAGGTTGTAATACATATTATTTTAATAAAACATTTAAAATGCTAAACATTGTACATTTTTAGAATGCAATTAAGGTTAATTATAATTATGTGATATTGTGTGATAAATAGATTTGTTGTGTTTCTCTCAGGCTATAAAGCTCTTCTGCGCCATGAGGGTTTTGAGGATGATGACAGCCATGACCTGTGGTGTAACTTAGGCACGGCTGATGTTCATCCTATAGGCTGGTGTGCAGTGAACAGCAAGCTCCTGGTCCCCCCTCAAGGTGAGCGTTTACACCATAGGTCATCGGGTATCAATTCTATAAAAATGCAAAAGCTTGACCATTTTTTTCCTGCAGAGGTCCATCAGCATATTAAAGACTGGAAATCCTACCTGATGGAGAGACTGGTTGGAGCACACACTCTTCCTGTTGACTTTCATGTCAAGGTGACAGCACTGGCAAATTAATATTCCATTGATGCCATCTATTTTTCTTTTTTCTCTGCATAACTGTCATTCTCTGTTTCCCATCTGTCTGTGTTTCAGATGGCAGACAGTTTGAGGTGTCCGTTCAGGCAGGGGGTTCGGGTGGAGGTGGTCGATCGCTCGCAGGTGAGCCGTACTCGTTTGGCAGTGGTGGATACTGTCGTAGGAGGCCGGCTCCGACTGCTGTATGAGGACGGGGGCCTGGGACCCTCGGGTGAAGTGCTCTCAGATTTCTGGTGTCACATGCAGAGTCCTCTATTACACCCTGTAGGCTGGTCTGAAAGAGTGGGCCACTCAATCAAAGAAACGGGTGAGAAGAAACTGTGGTTTATATAAGCATGGAAACAGACAGGTACACAAAATGTCAGTACAAGCATGCAGAAAATTTTACATGAACAAGCTGAAAAATACTGATCCCCACACATGACATTTGGATTTTCTTGTTATCTTTCATAATTGTCCAATACAGATGTGGTTATATAAGAAGAATTTGTTCCGATGACTTATTTATTTGTAGGCTTGTTTTAGTTAAATGGTAGCCAGTCGTGGGAACATGAGGGAGTGAAATTAATAAAACGTTGCCACAAATGAATAAGTCTTTTGAACAAATTCTTTGTCGTCATGATCATTTTTACGTCATGTGCAGGGCTCCGTAGAAAAACAAGGGAATTTGTATTTTATTCATTTGTATCATTTATTTATTTTTGTAAAAATTATTATTTTCGTATGGAAGCCTGTTTCCGGCTCGCATAATACCTTTTTTTTTTTCTTTCACTTATTGTTTTTGTCATTAGGTTATTTGTAGATCATATGATGAGTATTTCTCACACAGATACGAGTGTCAACATGAGTAGCCATCCAGCATTTCGCAAAGTCCTTCATAACAGTGTGCCACATCAGTTCAGGAAGGTTAGTGCATATACCATTTCACTAAAATGTTGTTAAACTAAAATATTATCATGGCTTTTTTTTTTTTACTTTTTGTGTTAATGTTAGTTCAAAAATCTTATGTTATGTATTGTAATTAGCTATGTATAATTCCTTACTGTATGCAAACAGTTGAGGACTGTTTACATGGGAGATACGTTTTTTGAGGAAGGCATGAAACTTGAAGCAATTGATCCTCTGAACCTTGGGAACATCTGCGTTGCATCAGTCCGTAAGGTATGATACAGCCACTATTTATGACTTTAAGTGAATACTTTCAGTACCTTGTTGAAAGTGTTTGCACTGACCTGGCTTATCTTATCACTCAGGTGTTGCTGGATGGATACATCATGGTAGGCATTGACGGTGTCGAGATCGGTGATGGTTCTGACTGGTTTTGTTACCATGCCAGCTCTCATGCCATTTTACCTGTTGGATACTGCGAGAACAACGACATCCCTCTTACTCTACCTCCTGGTAATGTGCTGAACTGATTATTCCAGTTGTCTTCAACTGCTAAAAATATATATATATATTTAAGCAAAAGAGCCTTTATTTGCAATTTTATAGTTTGTTGACATTGCCTCCTTTCTCATCAGGTTATGATCATGCCACATTCACATGGACAAAATATTTAGAAGAAGAAACAGGAACTGTAGCTGTTCCACGAAGACTTTTCAACACAGTAAAACTTTTTTGTCAATTGAGCTATATACAATATGTTAATGCATATGTGGGTTTATTATGTTTTAAGCTCATCTTGTGGTCCCTCCCTCATACGTCTTTCCCAGGGTGATGTAGGCCACGGCTTTACCTCAGGTATGAAGCTAGAGGCAGTGGACCTCATGGAGCCCCGGTTGGTGTGTGTTGCCACTGTTAGGCGCTGCGTAGGCCGGCTTCTCCTTCTTCACTTTGATGGCTGGGAGCCTGAGTTTGATCAGTGGGTAGACTGTCAGTCCCCTGAAATTTATCCTGTGGGCTGGTGTGAAATCACTGGCTACCAGCTGCAGCCACCCATCGGCCCAGGTAAAATAATTGTAATTTTCATGGTATTCATATATGCAGTCCAAAATTTGATTGCTACATGTTGTATTTTGCTCTCTGTGTAGAACCACCTCAGGGTCAGGAACGCTCACACACAAGCAAAAAGGCAAAACCTTTTATGGGGAAAAGGAGTACGTTTAATTTTTTTTATTATTGGTTACTTTATGATGGTTACATTTATCGAATGTCAAAATGTTGTCATTACCTTCCTTTCATTCTCCTATGATTCTGTATTTTTCACTTTAGGGCGAAGATTTATAAAGAAAAACATGAGTAAATGCACATCTAAAACCCAGCCCACACAGCCCAATGAGAATCCAGAGACGAATCAATCACAAGAGGCATCAAACCCTTCTGTCACTCCCTTTATCTTACAAATAAAGACTGAACCTGAGGAAGAAAGTATGTAGCAATCTCTTCAAATAATATGTATATATATATCTTTAGTTCTGACATGGTTTGCCTGTGTCTCTACAGTTATTTCAGTAAAGGTGGAGGAAATGGAAACCCACTTATTATCCAGTGCACAAACCAAAGAAAATGACAACCCGGAACCCTTCGCAACCTTCAAACAGGAGGACTCGGTTTAACCCACCACCTGTTATAATTAAAGTTTTTAATGGATCACTACTCTGCCAATATAACAAAATGTAGGTAAAAATGTAAAGTAGATTGTCTATTTTGTGTATTTTAATATTAAACATTGGTAGTCTGTTTATTAACCTTTTTTTTTATGAAATAACACTGGTAGTTATTTAAATCAACCAAGCTGTTAAGTGTAAACTACAGGATATGTTAAGTGATTATAATATTACTTTATTTTTCTAAAGTTCTTATTTTTTTCCACATGACTGAAATCTTGCAGTCTTCTATTTAAATGATTTCATTTGCGTTAAGGCACCTTCTGTCTTAATTCATTTTTCACAACAGAATTAAAAAAATGTCTTCAAATTCTCTGTGATTACAAGGTATATTACTAGAAGTTTGTAATTTTTTTTATTGACCAGTGACGTAGCATAGTACATCCCTTGAAAATCAAGCAGGTTAATTGTACACTCTAAACAGTCATATATTTAAACTAGCACCTTCGATGTAAACTTTGTGTAAAATAGGGTTCAGGTTATATTTATCTACATCAGTTACAGTGATTTAAATACAGCAGAATCACTCTGACTTCCTTTTCTTTGTGGTACGTTTCTGCACTGTATTAGGTTTTGCTCTTTTGCGTGGTTTGCCTTTGGCTTTAACTATCTTGATGACTTTTGGAGGGCTGATTAGAGCAGATTCAGTCTTTGCGGCCTTGGTTGGTTTTGGGTGCTGAATAGGAGGAGGCTTTTCCCCTGGGCAGCTTTTAAAAACGGATGTCTTTGACCCTTTGACCTCTGAGTTCTGGTGGGTGGCCACAGGTGGCTCTGACCTTCAGATTCACCTGCTCAATCCACCTAGTGGCAGAAGGAACAATACAAGGGTCAAAAAGTACCAGTATCAACAATGCAATGATAGAGACACCATGACATGAATTTATAAGATCAAAAATACAGTTAAAACATTCATATTATGAAATTACAATCTACAAACTAAAAAATATTGCTGCTTTATATTTTTGTAGAAACTATGATACACTTTTTCAGGATGAACAGAAAGTTCAAAAGAACAGTATTTATTTGAAATCTTTTGGAACATTGGCTACGTTCACACTGTCAGTTTTCGGGAATGACATCCGCATTTACTTAAAGGTGTGAATCTCAAAATGTCCCGTTCACACAGCAACTTACAGTAGCATCTCAAATACTGTCTGTATGAACATGCAGTGGCAGTCAAGCCCAAATTTCTTACCAGTAACCATACAGTGACCAAAGTAATATCAGACAACTAGTTGTCCAGTCCGGTTCTGTTCACACAGCACAGGTTTTCTAAGAATGCGGTTGTGAGTCCTGAAAATTTACGGGTGTGAGTTTGGTTATAGAATCTGGTTGTCATTCCCATAAATAATCTAACTGTGTGTGAACATAACCATATTAAGGACTCAAATACAGGACTGACAACCGTATTCTGCTGCTGTGTGAATGTGGCCATTGTAAATGTTTAATGTCACTTTTAATCATTTTAATGCATCCTTGTTGAATAAAAGTATTAATTTCTTTTAATTAATGTAGTCAATTAATGTTGACAAATAGAACCTTATAATAAAGTGTTAGCAGTTTTACCCCACACTTTTGGATGGGGGTGTACATTTAAAAAGAAAAACTCGCTTGCGATGAGACAAAAGTGGACAATCGCAGACCTGTGGATTCTCTGCCAAGTTTATGACCTCGAGTCCTGTGAGTGGCCTCAAGTCCGGCAGCTCCTCAAGCTGGTTTCCTTCAAGAAACAGACTTCTCAGACCAGACCCCAATCTTGCTAGAGAATCTTTAGAGACCTTCAAAAGGTAAGAGATAGCAGAGAGATTCAAACCTAGTTTGGTGTTCTTCTTGTAGCATTAGAGAAGGTTTTGTCTTTACCTTTTCTAAACCCATATGATTAAGGTAAAGATGTTTAAGTGTGGCAGCAACTGGCTGAAAAACCCATGCTCCAATCCAAACGAATAGGGTTATGGGAGAGATTAAGCTCTGCTAGGCTGCTGGCTTTAGAAAGGGCCTCACTTGGAACCTCCTTCAGTTTGTTGCTGCCTAGATGAAGAGTATCCAAGTCAGGTGCAGGATCAAAGGCCCTGGGAGCAACTGCTGTGATGGCGTTGGAAGTGAGATAGAGGCTCCTCAGTTTCTCAGCGCCTGTCAGGAGCCCTGCTTCCAGTTTAGCGATAGCATTATTCTCCATGTGCAGAGCCAGCAGACCAGGCACCAGCTTGAATGCTCCTTTGGGGAACTGGGTGAAACGATTCTTCTCCAGATATAGGTAAGTGAGATGGGGCAACCCCTTGAATGCCTCAGGACTCAATGAAGTGAGGTCATTTTCTGAGAGGTAGAGGTAGACCAGACTCTTCATACCAATGAAAGCACCATCTTCGACCTCATGGATCTTGCAGCGCTGCAAGTGAAGGGAAACCACTTCCGCAGTGTCTGGGAAACTGTTTGCAGGGATGTAGTGGAAATGATTGCCCTGCAAGTCCAACAGGCGCGTGTCTGGTGAAAAACCACGAGGGATCTTGGTGAGGCCTTTGTTCTCACAAGATGAGTGGTGGTTCTCAGCCCGCAAAATGTATGTGGGTCAATGACAATATCAGTATTATTATTATTGTTGTTGTTGTTTTAGTTTTAATGATTATAACCCTTCATAGAGTTCTAGATAAAGAAAACTTTTTTGTTAAATTTTTTTTAAAGATTTGAAACATGAAAATTTAACAGAAAAAAATGTACACACTGTTAATGTTTGTGAAAAATACCATTTTCAAAAATGTCCTGTGGTGTAAACATGAAGTAGAAAGTAATAACACATTTTCCTTACCTTGAGTACACATCTTAATTGTTATTTTCCAAGGTAAAAAGTTGATTATTATTATTATTTTTTACAAATATAATAAATTATTAGATTTTAGGGGAGCTGTACACAACATGCCTTATGAGAATGGTCAAATTATCTGATATAATAATAACATTCATCATCATTATATGCCAAACTACTTAATAAAATAAAACTGCTCCTCATTTATGATGTTCGGTAGTCATTGTATGTGTGAATTGCATTTTTAACGTTTAACTTTTTTTTTTTTATATATACATTTTTGGGAAAAATGGAGTGTCTTGTCACTGACCTATGTAAAGACTTTCCAGTCACTCTATTTTTGCATCAACCCCAGTAAGTTTTCACTCACCTCACACTGACAGTTGGCTGGGCATTTGACTTTATCTGGGGGTGGGGGTCTGCTCAGCTCCTCCAGCTCGGCCTTCAGCATGGCCTCCTGGCTCTGACAGTGCAAATCAGCGGGCTGTACCACCTCCAGATTTTCACCGGACAGATGTGCAGGACCTCCACACGTACCACCCAAGCGAACGTGCTCCCGTTTCGCCCACTCACGCAGAGGCCGCATGTAGCAGCTGCAGTAGATGGCCGGGGTTGCCTGCCAGATTGAGGCGAGTCAGTTTGGGAGAGCTGGGGGGCCATTGGCTGCAGGACACGCAGCTGGTCATGGCGTAAGTCCAGATGAGTGAGACGAGGAGAAAGCAGGATAGCTGCGTTTGAAAAATCCTGCAGGGAGTTATGATCCAAGAAAAGGTGAGTAAGTTTGGCCATAGATACAGACTCTTCTCCAAGGTAGGTCATGGGGTTGTAGCTTAGCTCTAAGCGAGTTACTTCTGGAAGTCTGGAGAGAGTGAAAGAAAACATGAGTAAAAATGAGAGCATACATGCATATATGTTCTGCTTTTAAAATAAGTTCTACTTTATTCGTTAATGCTTTTAAAGATGAAATAAACTTTTCCTCCTTTCATTTGAAAGCTGCTTGGGAAGTAGACCTAGGAATTCAGATTACAGAGACTGACTGGGATAAATGCCTTTCATCGGTTTACTCATGTTCTATAAATTCGAGACATCAACTTCTTCAATACAAGGTTTTACACAGACTTCACTATTCTAAAACAAAGCTCAGCAAATTCTATCCTTCCGTCTCCCCCATATGTGGCAAGTGTAAAGTCGCTGAGGGTACCCTGGCACATCTTTTCTGGTTCTGTGTACAAATTCAGAGTTTTTGGATAGAAATATTCCAGTTCTTTGCCAAGGTCTATAACTGTGTTTTACTCCCCGACCCAATGATAGCAATTTTTGGTTGGTCAGATTTGCTTGAGTCTCTCAACCCGAAGGTACCTGTCCAATATGGTATGATTGTAGCTAAGAAAGTTATTCTGCTTTTGTGGAAGAAAAATGTTAGGCCTCTCTTTTCTGACTGGTTAACTGGACTTACTTCTACTTTACATCTGGAAAGAATCAGATACACCATTTCTGGGAACTCTGAAAATTTTGACAAAATGTGGGAACCAGTTTTTACTTTTCTGATGAGCGACAAGGACTAATGATGTATTCATTTATTTTAGATGGGTAGCAATCTTTAAAAAAAAAAAAACTATTGTAATTACTTTTTGTAGGATATGTTGGTCTTGTATACTGTCATTCTCCTTTTTTGTCATATTTTTGTGCTTTATTTTACTCATTGCACAGATTGTTGTTATATGAAGGGTCTGTTTGTCTGTTGTTGTTTGTTCTTCATGTCTGCAAAACCATAATAAAAAATAATAATTAAAAAAATTCTAAAATAATTTCTAAAACTGTTTATACTGAAAATATATATTTTATCTGAAAACGATATGCACCCTATTTATTTACTTAATGCCTTAACTTATTGTGTACAATATGTTATATTATAAATATATTTTAGCTAAATAAATATACATAAAAAATAAATATTTTTTGAATTTGTATTTATTTTTTAAATATTTTGTATAAAATAAGTAAATCGTTGGACATTGGCCCACATACATCCAACTGTCAATACATTTTTTAACTAACATTTTTTAAAACAGTAAGGTTCAATTTCTTAACATTAGTTAATGCATTAAGTATCATGAACTAATAAATAACAAATAAAATTTTTTACAGCATTTATTAATGTCAGTGGTTCATGTCAAGTCCATGGCCTAAATTGTCCACAACAACATGACTTTTTTTGTGATTTACTGGATCATTTAAATTTTTTTATTTTATGCATTTAGCAGACGCTTTTATCCAAAGCGACTTACAGTGCATTCAGGCTATACATTTTTTACCAGTATGTATAGGATAAAGATAAAGGATATTTAAAATATTATATATTTTAAACTCACTATTTCTATCCAATTAAATATTTTAGAGCTTAGCATAACTAGTAAAAATTATATATTTATTATGAAAATGCCCATGGAGTTTTTTTTTTTTTTTAGATTTTTTTTAATTTATATGATTTTTTCAAGTCTAGAAATCACACTTCAAAATGAGTCTTCCTCAGTTTTTTCAAAACCATAGGATTTTAGTTCTTCAAAGAAAAAAAAATATTTGAGTGGGTAAATTAAGAAATATCTTAGTTGTTTTTAACTTATTTTAAGACATCCTGATGCTCCCTAGTGGACCCTGGCCACCTGGTTAAGAACCAATGATCCACTGAGGTTATTGTTAATTTATAAATATTGTCATTAAGTGTTTATTTATAGTACATAAACTTATGTTAATTTATCCAACTTAAAATATATATATTTTTAAATGCCTATGTACAATTAATAAATACTGTAAAATTATAGTTCATTGTTTGTTCAGGACACCTAATGCAATAACTTGTATTAAACCTAGAATGTTTCTTCAAGCTCGCCTTGTCATTGTCTCAGTTGGAAAAAACTGCAGTTCATTGTTATCCAGGCTCAAACGGGTAAGAGTAAAGAGGGCAGCAAATGCCTCTGTAGCCAGACATTTGAGGGAATTGTGACGGAGACGGAGCTATTTGATGCTCTGCAAACCCTGGAACGCCATGTTGGGTATGTACACCAATTGGTTGTGTGTGAGGGAGAGGAGGTTAAGAAGGCCAAGCTGTGAAAAAGCTCCAGGCTGGATCTCCTCCACTCTATTTCGGTCAATAATTAGCTGCTTCAGCGATGAAAGCCCATCAAATGACTCCTAGTTTGTTAGGAGAGAAAATTATGAGGTGCATGCAAAGATTGTCCCGGATTACAACTATAAAGACCAATCCATTTTGTCTTGTCTTACCTGGTACAGGATCTCAATGTTGTTGTTGGCCAGGATGAGCAAGACCAGCTGGCCGAGTCTACGGAAAGCTCCTTCCCGCACCCTTCGGATGTAGCTGTTCTGCAGCGACAGGGGGGTGAGGTAAGGGGTGTGTGTGAACACCCCTGTAGGAAGCTCTTGCATGCCATTTCCTCTCAGATCAAGTTTCACTGTTATCTTAGAGATAAACAGAGGACAGCATTCAAGCAATGCAAATATTATCAAAATTTTATAGAAATTCAGCAAAAATAAAACCACAGTGATCATAGTTTTGCACAGATTACCTTATCAATGGTAGGTGGTACCTCGTGAGATTCTTGTTGACCCAAGCAACCATGAGCTGGATGCAGGATCTAGAAAATAATTTTTAGGGTGGCAAAGGGGTGGCATGGGGTCTATGAGGGGTGGCAACACCAAAGCAAGCCATTTTTCTACATTTTTCTTACAGTGACTAACAGTAACTAATTAGTTACTGTTTTTTTCCAGTAATTTTCCAGGACATTATCCGTTATCCATTATACCAGAAAACACAAAATACAATGCGTAATTAAAAATGCAGGTAAAAAAATCCTGTGGAAAAATCAATACAGAAAATTCCTTCATATTAACATAGTAGATTGTGCACTATTTTTTACAGACTTCTTAGAGTGCGTTAGAGCATACTAACTAACTACTAATACACTGCTTAAAAGTATAATTGTTCAGAATGTGTAGTTTTACTTGTTTAATAATAATAATAATAATAATATGCATTTATATTGTTACGAACAAATCTAAATTAACATATATAAAAAAATATTTATTTTTGCTGAGATTTGACAATTTTGCATCCTGATTACGTAATGACGTCATCCCGCAATGACATCACAACATCATTTAGCAACTTTTAGCAACAAATCAACCTTCCTTTAGCAACTTCCCCTGAAAATTTGTTGGCAACACTGGTTGCCACCCCGGTTCGCCCCTGGCTGGATGTTGTCACAGATGCAGAACTTTGGGCATTTGCCTGCCTGCACAGCATGGAACTTAAGGGCAAGCAACATTATAACCGGCAACGTTGGAAGGCTAAACATTTTGGTTTTGCTGCGTAAAACAGAAGGTAACACCAAGTAACAACTTAATTTATCTTATTCATGTCACTTTGTAAGAAAAAAATCAGCAAGCTTAATTAAAACTGCCAGTTTAGTTTGCCAATGCTGCATGGTTTGAGTATTTGGAGTGTTGAGCTCTGCTGGTATGTTTGAACTGGCGGGATTGAAGGTATTTACATAACATCTTAAGGGCACCGCAACCGAAGCAGCCGAAAAAAGTGATTTTCCAAATGCGAAATATGTTCTGTTGAGTCCCATGAGACTTCAGACCGCAGCTCTGCTGCACACAAAGACGCACACTGTCTGGCCATCAGTTACACATAAATAAACCACTGGAGGAGAGAAGGTTCCCTGCAAGTGGTTCAACACCTATATTCTTTTCAGAGTCAAGATACTGAGAAAATCGCCTGACAGGTTTGCTGACCTGCTCAAGGCTCAGTGCACTTGGGGCATCAGGCGTTTCGTGAAAGTGTAATGGAGTGAGAGTTGACCTATGGGACTTTATAACTGCATGCAAAACGGCTTTACATTTGAAAATGGTGAACATTACACTGAAACACAGACATGATTTTTCCCCCCAAGAAAAAAACTTTAATATCAACAAAATGGAATGTTGCAAATATAACAATATTCAGTGCTTACCAGTTGTAGTATTAAATATACTAATGTCCAAACATTTTTTCCACTTCACTTTCACTGCCTTCTTCATTTCAATCCAAAGACTCTTAGGTGTTTATTCTACTTGATTTTGGTTTTAATTCCAACACCAACCTTTTCACAATATGGCACATCTAATCAAAGGCATGAGAGTGAACATGCTAATGCGGCTCCATGCCAATTTAAGTAACAACTGTTCAGAAATATCAGTTATAACATTACAATCATTTAAGGTTTAAGCGATAATTAAGTCCTAATTATCATCCAATGCATTTTTCCTATTATCCCTTTTCATGTATAAAAATAGAAGCAATATTTCTAAAAAGAGATGAAAGAACACAACACTCTTATTCAAATCTAACTGTCTACAGTTCATCTGTAAGGAAATTCAGTTTGGGTTAGTTGTCATGAGGCACTATCATCAATGTACTTTGCAGTTGTCTGAAATCTGCATGCCAAAAAGGATCCAGAATTGACTGAACTTATATAAACTAGATCAATAGTTTAGATAGTTTCATGTATCCTGTCAAGGTTTTATTTTTGACCCGTATTAAGTAATTTCAGTGGCTCTGTAATGAGGGTTAAGAATTAAGCAGTGGTCCTTTTCACCAATGTGGTCTTGAGAGCATCTCTGGCACTGCAGCAGGATTCTAAGACTTTGCCATTTCTGTAAAACAAACAAATACATAAATATAATGTACTTAATATTGTTATAGTACAAGAAAAATAGGTTAACCAAAACTGTCACTAAGGTTCTAATATGAACACTTTAGGTATTAAAGGTGACCTATTATGCAAAAACACCTTTTTTATAAAATCACTTTTATAAGGAACACAGTTCTGTGGCCGCAGTGTGTGAAAACGACCAACCTATAATGGTAAAAATCCACCCACTCATTTTTTTATAATCCCAATAAATCATAAACGGTCTCTCCAAACGAGCGGGTCCAGATTTCTTCCTATATACACGTCATACTAGGGATGCCCATTTGTGATGCTCTCTGCCCCATTAGCATAGACACAGCCCTGAGTGAGAAGCAGTAGTCCGCCATTACTGTTTTCTTGCTGTAGCTGCTGGAGATACAATGTCAGCGCCAAAGAGGCATTGTAAGTGTCGTGTGTTGGGATGCACCAACGAACATAGGAGTCTCCATAGACCGCTGAGGACACGGTGGTTAAATTTCATTTTCGAAGGAAATGTCCCAGAAAAAAACGGAAAAGTTTGTGCTAATCATTTTATGTCGGACTGCCTTACAAACGAGGGTCAGTTCAGCGCTGGAGTCGGGCAAAGTTTGCTTCTGAAAGAGGAATCGATACCAACGCTTCGTGCGCGAACATCAGCTCCAGACAAAGTAAGCATCACGCGCCATATTTTGTTTTCCAAAAGAGCTTCTTGGCTCTCTGTAAGGCTAATGTTGCTAAAGCTACCATTGTCTCTGCCTGTTGTCACTGATGCTGCCTTCACGTGCTACCAGAATGATCGTAAATAGGAATGTGGTAGTTAAAAATTGCATATGGAAGCAATGTGAAGTCGAACGCTTGAATTTGTCGAGCTCATAATCACAAGTGGGACTTATAAAGGCACCATGAAACCAGCTATGTTGTTATTTTTAATCGCGCCATGCTCCCCGTCTGTGTAATTAATAAACACGCATTTACTGCACAGTACAATCAGATTGCGTGATATTGTCGTGTTTTATTGGTGCCGGTATGCCGAAGCATGAGATCTTGAAGCTCCACCCTCTTCTGAAAAGGGAGGCGGGAGCACCAGCTCATTTGCATTTAAAGGTCCCATATTGTCAAAACTGAAATTTCCTGGCTTTTTTCACGATTACTGAGGTCTAGGGGCTATTTAACTACCATATAAGTTTAAAAACAGTCAGTCCACAGTAAAATGCACACAGCTTTCTTAAAGTTCTAGCTATTTTTCACGAACCATTGTGACTTCCGTAAAAAGTTGACGTGTAGATATGTGGGGTGTGTTAGAACGAGCCGTTTTAGGGGGGCGTGGCAGAGTCTTAACTTTGATAAAGAATATCTCTTTGGTTTTGAGACTTTAGTCTTTGCAACTTCAGGGATCTAATCTATGCACAATCAGCTTGTAACACTCCAAAGAGAAAGGAAAACTTGAAATCGCATCATATGACCCCTTTAAGCTCATGTTGCCGAATCTGCTCTGGTTTGAATGGACCACCTCCAGTTTCCCCTTTGTTTTGCTGCCTCCAGGTAGCGCTGTGACGTCGGCTGACCCTAGTTACCTGTGGTTGGCCTGGCCGTGCGTCACTCAGAAAACAACAGGCCAATCAGAAGAGAGGCTCATGAATATTAATTAGACAGACCAAAATCAGACCAAAAAGGGTTTTTTCATGTTCCAAAGGCTGTAGTACATTTGTAGTTACGAGACGGACTTACTACAAATGAGATTTTGCCAATATCGTCCTTGCTGTACATACAGTACATAATTAATCTTAGAAAAAAATTACTGTAATTCACCAAAAAGGTTTTTTCATGTTCCAAAGTCTGTAGTACATTTGTAGTTAAAAGACAGATTTACTAAAGGTGAAATTTTGCCAATTTCTTTCTGACTGTACGTACAGTACATAATTATTTTTAGAAAACAATTACTGTAATTCACCATAAGGTTTTTTTTACGTTCCAAAGGTTGTAGTACATTTGTAGTTACAAGGCTGACTTACTACAGGTGAAATTTTGCCAATATTACCCTTACTGTACATACAGTACATAATTAATCTTAGAAAAAAATTACTGTAATTCACCATAAGGTTTTTTTTACGTTCCAAAGGTTGTAGTACATTTGTAGTTACAAGGCTGACTTACTACAGGTGAAATTTTGCCAATATTACCCTTACTGTACATACAGTACATAATTAATCTTAGAAAAAAATTACTGTAATTCACCAAAAGTGTTTTTTCATGTTCCAAAGGCTGTAGTACATTCCTAGTGGCCAGACTGACTTACCACAGGTGAAATTTTGCCAATATCTCCCTTACTGTATGTACAGTATATAATTATTTTTAGAAAACAATTACTGTAATTCACCATGAGGGGTTTTTTGTTCCAAAGGTTGTAGTACGTTTGTAGTTACAAGGCTGACTTACAACAGGTGAGATTTTGCCAATATCTTCCTTACTGTACATACAGTACATAATTATTCTTAGCAAAAAAATACTGTAATTCACCAAAAGGGTTTTTTCATGTTCCAAAGGCTGTAGTATATTTGTAGTTACAGGACTGACTTACTACATGTGAAATTTTGCCAATATCTCCCTTACTGTACGTACAGTACATAATTATTCTTAGCAAACAATTACTGTAATTCACATAAGGGTTTTCTTATGTTACAAAGGTTGTAGTACGCTTGTAATTACAAGACTGACTTGCTACAGGTGAAATTTTGCCAATATCTTCCTTACTGTACGTGCAGTACATAATTATTCTTAAAAAACAATGACTAATTCACCAAAAGTGTTTTTTCATGTTCCAAAGACTGTAGTACATTCCTAGTGGCCAGACTGACTTACTACAAGTGAAATTTTGCCAATATCTCCCTTACTTTACGTAAAGTACATAATTATTCTTAGAAAACAATTACTGTAATTCGCCAAAAGGGTTGTTTATATTCCAAAGGTTGTAGTACGTAGTTTGTAGTTACAAGACTGACTTACTACACATGAAATTTTGCCAATATCTTCCTTACTGTACATACAGTAAATAATTAATCTTAAAAATTACTGTAATTCACCAAAAGTGTTTTTTTCATGTTCCAAAGGTTGCAGTACGTTCGTAGTGACCAGACTGACTTACTACAGGTGAAATTGACAATAACACCCTTACTGTATGTACAGCACGCAACTATTTTTTATTAAAAACTAATTCACCAAAAGTTTTATTTTCATGTTCTAAAGGTTGTAGTACTCTCCTAGTGGCCTTGGATTCTATAAGCAGATTATTTATTTATATTCATATTTATGTATGTATGTGTGTGTGTGTGTGTGTGTGTGTGTATGTAATTATTAGGCAAGTTGATATTCGATTCATATTTTTTTTTACCAAGCACATTTTACAAATTCCAAACCACATTAGTCTTAATAACTACTATTACTTTTGTATTTAATCATTTATAAGTGATATATAATTGTCCATGAAGGCTGGAAGTGAAAATCTTCATATATTCAGGTGTGCATAATTATTAGGTAGGTTTTCTTTTACAGATAAAATTAGGCAAAAAAATTATTTTAGATTGATGTGGTTTGGAATTTGTAAAATGTGCTTGGTAAAAAAAAATATGATCAGAATATCAACTTGCCTAATAATTATGCATGCACTGTACATACACACACACACACACACACACACACATACTTACCTTTGTGGTTTACGGGGACTCTCCATAGGTGTAATAGTTTTTATACTGTATAAACTGTATTTTCTAATCACCCTACACCTAAACCTACCCCTCACAGAAAACTACTGGCAACTTTGAAATTTCATAAAACACCATTTTGTATGTTTTTTTAAAGCCTTTTGTTTTACAGGGACACAGGAAGTGTCCTCATAAACAATGTTTATGTTGTAGTACCCATGACATTACACACATTTGTGTCCTCATAAACCATATATACCAGTACACACACACACATAAATAAATAAATAAAATATGAATATGAATAATCTGCTGTAGAATCCAAGGCCACTAGGAGCGTACTACAACCTTTAGAACATAAAAAAAACCCACTTTTGGTGAATTAGTTTTTAATGAAAATATTTGTGTGCTGTACATACAGTAAGGGTGTTATTGTGAAAATTTCACCTGTAGTAAGT
>NW_015648132.1:212092-216675 GCF_001515625.1 Sinocyclocheilus rhinocerous
AATAATCTGCTGTAGAATCCAAGGCCACTAGGAGCGTACTAACAACCTTTAGAACATAAAAAACCCCACTTTTGGTGAATTAGTTTTTAATGAAAATATTTGTGTGCTGTACATACAGTAAGGGTGTTATTGTGAAAATTTAACCTGTAGTAAGTCAGTCTGGTCACTACGAACATACAGCAAACTTTGGAACATACTTTTTTTTTTTAGTGAATTTCAGTAATTGTTATCTAAGAATAATTATGTATCGTACGTACCGTAAGAAAGAAATTGGCAAAAATTTTCCCTGTAGTAAGTCAGTCTGGCCACTAGGAATGTACTACAGCCTTTGGAACATGAAAAAACACTTTTGGTGAATTACAGTAATTGTTTTCTAAGAATAAGTATGTACTGTATGTACAGTAAGGGTGATATTGGCAAACTTTCACCTGTAGTAAGTCAGTCTGGCCACTAGGAATGTACTACAACCTTTGAAACATGAAAAAAACCTTTTGGTGAATTACAGTAATTGTTTTTTAAGAATATGTACTGTACATACAGTAAGAAAGAAATTGGCAAAATGTCACCTGTAGTAAGTCATTCTTGTAACTACAAATTAACTACAACCTTTGGAACATGAAAAAAACCTTTTGGTGAATTACAGTAATTGTTTTTTAAAAGTAATTATATACTGTACGTACAGTAAAGGAGATATTGGCAAAATTTCACCTGTAGTAAGTCAGTCTTGTTATACAGTAAGGGAGGTATTGGCAAAATTTAATGTGTAGTAAGTCGGTCTGGTCACTAGGAATGTACTACAACCTTTGTGAAATAAAAAAAACCTTTTGGGCAATTACAGTAATTGTTTTCTAAGAATATTAAAGTACCACCCTAAAGTAGCAGAGATACTGTAGCTTTGTACATTTCAGTCTGAATGTATATGTGGTCAGGAAAATGCAATTACTAGATATATATTATATTTTGAACACAAACTAACCGTGACACAAATATTTCCAGAACATCAGCCTGATCTGCTGGGAAGAACTCCCACGCAGCTGCGTGCTCCAAAGCGAGCAAGTGTCCAGGCAGTAGAGTCACTCTCTTTATCTTCTTATCTTCACTCTGGAAAAGCAAGCAGCAGTAATAATGTACAACACTGAGAAAATGTGTGGGGGGGGGGATGCAAGACTGAACATCACGTCAAGTATAGTACCTTTAAAAGTCCCAGGTTCACCATCAGTGAGGAGATAAAACTATAAGATTGAGAGTGGGAGTTGGAAAAGGCTTTCCTCAATAGAGCATCTGGGCAAGAAGATGAACAGCTAATTTTAATAACGATGACATATCCAGTAGTTAAAAGCAAACCTGCATGACTTTCTTTGATCTGTGGAACATAGTGGTAGATATTTTGAGAAACGTCTCGGTGTTTTTTTTTAACTGTTTGGTAACCAACATTCTTCAAAATACCCTCTTTTGTGTTCCACAGAAGAACGTAAGTCATACAGGTTTGGAACAACATGAGGGCGAGTAAATGAAGACAAAATTTTCATTTTGGAGTGAACTGTCCCTTTAAATGTTTATTTGAATGCTAGTAAGAATGTTGCTCATACCAGTGCTCTCAAAAATAGCTTGCTTTACTTCTGGTTCATCTTTGTATACTGATGAAATCTTGAGAAAAACTTCTGACACCTTACTAGCATCCGAGACGTCAACCTAAAAAAAAAGAGGAAATGATTTCAGGGGGTTTTAGAACAAATTAAACCATCCTAATGTACAACTGGTCCTTATGAATCAACACTGTACCTGCTGCTCAATGAGCTGGATCCTTTTGGCTCCAAGGGAGATCAGTTTCTCAGCTGACGGGGAGATGAGGAAGGACGTGAGCTCAGAGCTGCAGTGAGGCTCCTCCTGTGATGAGAAGACAATGCAGGTAAACTCAAAATTGTTCTTCTGATGAATAAAAATTAGTGGTCTTCTGAAGTAAAACAGAAAAGCAGCTAATGGCACACCTCAGGTTTAGGAGTCCATTCAGGCGTGCAGATGTTTGCTAGCATCACCTTTTCTTCAATGACATCTTTTGTTCCATTGACACCATTTTCCTCTGCATCCTCTTCATCTTCCCTCTCTTCCTCCTCCTCATCATCATCTTCTTCAGGCTCTCCTTCATCATCACTGCATTAAGCACATCTTTTATTAGTCTAAGTGTAAAATAATTTCAAACACACAAAAAACATGCATTTGCCTTCAATTTATTTATTTGAAAAACAACCAACGTTTTTTTTTACAAAAACCCAGATAAAAACCTGAGCGAGCCCAGCAGATCTTCCATGTTCATGCTCTCCATCACGTCCCTGAGAGCCTCACAGCCATCCTCTCCAAAGCAATTTCCTAAACAAGCAACCACAAAAGATCTAATTCCCACAGAATAACAGAACTTTGACACCAAACTGAATTCAACAGAACAGAGAAACTATTTAAACTATGAAAGATCAAGTTGTTATTTAATGGAGCTTTCATACTGGCAGTTTAATTTGAGCACAGTTTGCATGAAAATTTGGTAATGTAAAAACTGCCACGCAGAACCAGGAGTACAGAGCCCAAGACTGCTTGTAGGAGGTGGTCTAAGTTTGATGGCAATGGAACTGTGGTGCAATTTGCATAAATGTGAAAGCAAGTCTAACTCGGATCCGCACTTGTTCAGAAAGTAACATACTCATGCAAATTAATTAGTGAGCTAATGTTAGTTATGCTAGCCTTTTTTTATTAATGAAGTGTGTAGATAACGTGTGCTGAATATTAATCACAAAATGAATCATGATCAATTTAATATATCAAACCTACCAATTTCTGTTAAAAAGTTTGAAAACAAGCATCTTATGTGGGGAGGCTTTAAATATTGTGACGGACAACAGGGGGACTTTGAGTCAAAAAGGTTGGGGAAAAAAAGAAAGAAAAAAAATGAATCACTAGTCTTAACGCATTTACAATTCCTGATCTTTCAGTATAACCTTGATCATTTTTGCAGAAAATTTCAGTACAGTATAGTTTATAAAGGAGGCTTTTGTTAAAGACAGGGCACCAATAGTGGATTAGAGAGGGGCTAGAAAGAGGGTGGAAAATTACTGTTACTGTGTAAATCATACACATACACTACCGTTCAAAAGTTTGGGATCAGTAAGATTTTATGTTTTTTTTTTTTTAAATAAGTCTGTTATGCTCAAAAAGGCTGCCTTTATTTGATCAAAAATTACTGAAAAAAAAACTGTCATATTGTGAAACATTACAATTTAAAATAATGGTTTTCCATTTTAATATACTTTAAAATATACTTTATTTCTGTGATGCAAAGCTGACTTTATCATCATTACTCCAGTCACATGATCCTTCAGAAATCATTCTAATATGCTGATTTATTATCAATGGTGGAATCTGCGTGCTTAATATTTGTTTGGAACCTGTGATACTTTTATCAGGATTCTTTGATGAATAATTTTTAAAAGAACATTAAAAATCTTACTGATCCCAAACTTTTGAATGGCAGTGTGTGTGTGTGTGTATGTAAATATATGTATATATGAATGACCCTTTAAGAAGACTTCAGACGAGGCCTACATGTGTAGTAATAAAATGCTGTGACAATAAAATTTTATTATTTTACCGTTGAGATCCAATTTCTCCAGATCAGCTTTGCCCTGAACAGCCTTTGCAACTACCACAGCTGCAGCCTCGCAAATCTCTCCAAATGAAAAATTCAGCTCCTTAACAAAACAAATATTTTAGAATGCTCACAGTATCTACAAAAACTGAATGGAAGTGTTTGTGTGTGTCAGCTAGATTCAATGTTGGTATCATGCATCAGCTAACCCTGAGGAATGGCAGTCCCTCTCTAAGGGCCCCTGCTATAGCAATAGCACCTTCTGAGCGTACCAAACAGTCCCCAAAATTGATGACCTTAAGACACCGGAGGTGCCTAACAGCCTAAACATGGACAAAATCACACACACAGCCATTATTAAACATCTCTTCTAACCATATAAACTATTTTGTGACATGATACCGAGCTGCTAAAAATACCCCTGCCATGGCTATTGATCCTCTCTTAGTAAAAGTGTTGTCATTGAGGTTGAGGACCTGAAGGTTTGGGTTGTGCTTTATGGCAGTGGCTAAAGCAGTGATACCAGGATGGTTAATTCCATTCTGTGGCATATGGACCTCCTCAAGACTGCCTAATAACTGTTTATAAAAAAAAAAAAGCAAATCATAGAATATTTTAATTTGATGAAATTAAATTTTTTGAAAGAAGTCACTTTGAAAGTTCAAAAGAACAGCATTTATTTGTAACTCTTTACTGTCACTTTTGATCAATATAATGCATCTATGCTAAATAAAAGTATTAATTAAAAAAAAAAAAAGTTGCTGACCCCAAACTTTTGAACAATAATGTAAATATATTTCTATAAAACATTATGCCTTAGTACCTTAAAGGCTTTGGCAAGTGCAGTGGCACCATCATTCTCCAACCGATTACGTCCAGCTATGAAGACTTTTAACCTCAGGGGGGAGCCAGCTGCACTAGACTGCTTATGGCATGTAGTCAACGCAGA
>NW_015648132.1:216685-219491 GCF_001515625.1 Sinocyclocheilus rhinocerous
AAAAAAAAAGTTGCTGACCCCAAACTTTTGAACAATAATGTAAATATATTTCTATAAAACATTATGCCTTACTACCTTAAAGGCTTTGGCAAGTGCAGTGGCACCATCATTCTCCAACCGATTACATCCAGCTATGAAGACTTTTAACCTCAGGGGGGAGCCAGCTGCACTAGACTGCTTATGGCATGTAGTCAACGCAGAAGCAAGGACCTTTAAAAAAAAAAAATCAATAAATAAAACTGTATACTCCATCTGTTCCATGAGCCCTAAAAATATTTCACATGTTTAAAACAGTTTCAAAGCTTTCAGTTCAGCTGACTGACATCATACCCACTCAAACGATGATGGGTTTGTCTTAAACTGGTTACAACAAGTTGATCTTAGCCTAAACTTACCATACCCCCTCCAATGCCCATGCCACAATTATTAAGCCTGAGCTCACGCAAGGTGTAGCATGCAGAGCTCTTCAGGAGGCTTTCAATTCCCTTTACACCATCAGGGCCGAAGGCATTGTCGCTCAAGTCCAGATGAGTCAGTCTGGCCCCTGATGCCATCAAAGCATTGCCCAATGATATCTAGAACATTTGAATAAAATGTTGGAAATAAAATAAGCTTTTTACTCACAGCAAATACATTTAACTGAGCTTTTTGAGATGGATATTGTCTTACCAGAGCAGGTGGAATTTCAGAGCGAAGGCGACCCGTGAACATTTCACTCCAATGGCATTGCTTAGTAAAAAAATGCAAAGATTAAAACTTGCAAAAAGTGAAAGAGTGAACATTTTCCAGTGGCAATTTAAAAGTACCTCCAATTCCCTTTTTGCTACAAGAGACTTTGCAATTGCCTGTGCTGCTTCAACCCCCAATGTGTTTCCCTCCAATCTGAGAGACTGCAGCCCCTGCCACTGTTCGATCTCCTGCACCATCTCTTTCACTGCAACATCACAGAAAAGAAGGGAAAACTAAGAGAGTTGTGTTGATGCACTAATACATGGAAAATGTAAATATCTGCTAACAGAGTTTTACTCACCTGACTCAGCATTGTCCAACTTCAGCCCTTGTCCCTTATAACTTAATTCCACTTCTCCAACATGGGTCTTGGCCAGTGCCTCTGTAATCTGAGCAATATCTCCAGAGGCCATTGCTTTTCCCTTTGCTTTCTGTACTAATGAAGTTAATAATACATAAACAGGTTTCAAAAATTTAGCACATTAAACCTTATACAAGTATATGAATTTACTCATACAGATAGTTACATCCCACATTATTATAGATAAGTGTTACATCCTCACTTTAATTCAATATTAACAGGACTGTAACTTTAACTCAACATGCTAGCCTGTCACTACACATGGAAATAAAATATTGACGTTAAAAAGAGTTCAATTTAAAACGGGCTGTTGCACCTTGCAGCTCGATAAACCCAAAATAGACGCTGCTGAGTTTACGTTGTCTCACACAGTTAGCATGCTAACTGAATTAGCTACCAAACTTTACTCTCATCCAGTACTTTAAACTAGTCCTTCAAGCGCATCAACATTAAGTGAAATCTAAAAACCTCATTGAATTTTAAACCTACGAATATTACCTTACACCTCGGCGCAGATATTAATAGAAGACAGCAGATAACTATCCTGACAAGAGAAAATGCATCACAACTGGAGGCGGCAGTTCTTTGAAAGTGCCGGTGTCGCATTGTTTCATAATAAAAGCACCATTAGTCCTTTTATGACTTTTTCGACTGTTATGACATTACTAGTCGTACTGAATATACCATTATTTATGTGATAAAAATATGATTTTTTAAAACTGTTGAAATAGTTAATTGGAACACATATACCAGTTAATACGTAAATCTGAATAGCAAGTTATAATTATCTATCAATTATATACACCAGATAATTTTTAGATGGGATGTATTAAACCAGCTATATAACTTATATTTAAAATAATTGAATATGTAACATACATTTATTTGTATTGCCTCTTTCTAATCCACGAGTTGGTCGCTCATGCGACACGAGCCCCAGTGGCCTAATGGATAAGGCACTGGCCTCCTAAGCCAGGGATTGTGGGTTCGAGTCCCATCTGGGGTGGAAATCTTTTAAACGCTTCTTAGTGACCCAACAGGTGATTAAAAGCAAACTGTAGGCCTGAATGCTATGCGACCTAGCCTTTAGACCAGGGATCCTCAAATCTGGCCCACGAGATCCACTTTCCTGCAGAGTTTAGCTCTAACCCTAATCAAGCACACCTGAGCATGCTAATCAAAGTCTTCAGAATCATTAGATAATCACAGGTAGGTGAGTTTGATCAGGGTTGGAGCTAAACTCTGCAGCGCACTGGCCCTCCAGGGCAAGATTTGAGGAACCCTGCTTTAGACTGAAAGCATGTGGAAATTCGCTAGCTCTTCAGTCATTACCGGCCACTGAATAAGGATATTATATTTGACTAAAGGTTTGGTTATAAATTAGACAGCGAATATGTTAGTCAGATACAGAAAGTAAACTTCTGACTCGTCTGATTTAGCGTGAAACATGCATCGATTTGCACGGGGGTTTATTTTGTGCGTCCTAACGGCGACCTTCGTGAAGGTTCGGTGTAGTGTCTTAAATTAATTGTACTCTTTTAATACGTCGTGTTTTATGTCTTTTTGCATGTTTGCATAACATTACGTGTAAAATAAGTTAAATAATACGGATCGGAGCTACAACAAACGCGTACCGGTTGCCCTATTTGGGAATTATTGGTTACCAAACGAGTCGCTATCTCAGGGGCGTAGATTACGCGGGGGACGTGTCCCCCC
>NW_015648132.1:219581-222608 GCF_001515625.1 Sinocyclocheilus rhinocerous
TATATATATATAACATTTCTGTCCCCCTCACTTCTGAAATGATGGCTACGCCCCTGTATCAGATGTTATAAAAATACATCAAACTCCTAACGCTTACTGATGTGTGATCTCTGTTGTCATTGTGCGCTGTCAGATGTTCGGAGAGCCACCGTATATTGGGATGCTGTTCAGAGGTCTGTGGTGCTGAAAGAGGATGCAATGGAAGAGGAGGGAGATGCATTTGGTTATTTCAATTATAGTTTATTTGTTTCTGGATGGGGAGTGCTGGAAGTGCAGGCTGGTTATGGACAATTCCAGGAGTGCGATGAAATTACATACTTTTTGGCCGGACACCTTGAAGGATACCTTACAGCCTCGTAAGTAAAATATATTGACTAACCCTTGTGAAGAATATGCTATATTGCTACATGTACACTGCAAAGGTGGCACAGAATCGCTTCTGAAGTGGCATTTAGGTGTCTTTTACATAGACTGTTTAATGCTGCTGCCATAAATCCATTCACAAAGATTTTAAAAATGCTGTAATATTAGGGTCTGTATGCTTTAATATTAGGTTAATATTAGGGGCTGAGGTGTGTCAGGGCAATTTAGTCTGGCTTTTGTAAGTGTACTCCTTTAAAGCATGACAAAAGATTATTGAAACATAAAGGAAACTTTTAATTTGGCATTATTATAAAGTGCACGTTTTAAAAATTTGTTAAGAAACACAATGTTTTTTTTTAAATATATACTTTCAAGATATATACTTTTAATATATACTTTTCAAGTACACGACACTATTTTTTGAAGTGCACATTAAATACAATTAAACACACTTCTTTTTCACAAGGGAAAATAGGTCTGAGTGAATTAGTATATTAAAATACTTTGCCCTGGGCAATAATAACCAAAGTAAACAACATTTCAGTATATTAACAGCCCAATAACTTTTTATTCACAGACAGATGATAAACCATTATTATAATATGTATCCTCAGATGATAAAGGATAATAGTGTTATGAAACCTCTCAAATGCTTTATGATGCAAGTGACATTTATTATCTAAATTGATTGCACTATTCCAAAATTAAAATAATAATGTCAGGTATGATTAAATACACCTATTTGTAGTGTATGTTCAGACTCCAAACAATACATTACTCATATTAAACATACAATAGCCTACATATACATCACTGTAGTATGTATTTATGTTTTTAGAGGCCTCTGTCCATGTTTGCGGTTCAATTCCTCAATGGTATTGGGGATTTGTTAGATTTAACCCTCATCCGTTCCTCCCGAACCTATAACAAAAGTGTCCTTCGTGAGTCAAAATGACCCGAAGGCTAAAAATGACACTAATTTTTTTTTGGTCCAGAAATCTTATATTGATCTATTTTTATAATTTTTTTTCTAAATATTTATGTAGGTTTTTCTGTTATTTTTTTTATTATATTTACCTTTTATTCTAGATATTTTTAAGAAAATATAAGCAAATAAGCAGTTTTTGTACATTATTTCACCAAAAAAAACAAAAAACAAATAAAGACACAATTTCAGTCCTGTTTCATCAAAAACCAACAGATGGCCTTGGAATTGAGTCACTGAGTGTCTCTGATGCCATCTGGTGGGGAAAAATGACATAAAATTGCTAGAGGGGCCTGTAGTATACTATGGAGATTTTTAACTGAGCAAAACAAGTGAAACATGAGAAATTAGATAATCTTGAGGCTTCAATATGGTTGTTTATGGATTCAAATATATATTGAAACATTACAAAATCCATATTTTGTAAAAAAAAAAAAATTATAACTGAATTATAACCTAAACATGTATATTCATAGAATTTCATAAATATGAAATACATATATAATATATTTTAAAATATATAAATATGATATAAACTCATTGGTCTCCACCACATCACTCAAATTTAACTGTGTTAAGTCAAAACATTTTTTGAAAAGCATTTTTCTCGTAAATTCCATTCATTCCTATGTGGGTCAAAAATATGACCCACGAGGGACACTTTCGTTACTTTTTTTATTGCACCCATTTAAACTCCTCGAATCCACTCAATTTTTTTGTGTATTCCTGGTGTTGTGTATTCCCGGTGCAAGTGTGACAAAAGTAAAGACATCTTGGACCGGTACGATCAACACACGATTTTTTGAATTTTTTTGAAAATCATTTTCGAGTCAAAATGACCCGAGGGACAGATGAAGGTTAATCCCTGTTCTCAAACGGCGTTCCAACTCTTCTTCGGACTTCTTCAGAATTCCAGGCATGAGTCACTGCTCTGCTCTCATCAAGGTTAGAAGTAAAATGATGCTTTCACCTCATGACTAATCACATATTCTGGATTGGGACCAAATGTAATTGGAATTTTCCAATTAAAAACCCTAAATAATAGTTTTTTCAGTAGCACTAATCTGAATATTTGGGGCTGCCTGTGATGGATATGGCCTTGTTTCATTCTGCCCAACCTTTTGTCGGTGTGTGCCAAGTATTTTCCAGCTTTAATAGTTCTGTGCCCATTCTATCTGCAGATGTTACCTGGCTATGAGAATCTGTTGCTTGTAGGGGTGGAACCATACCTCATGTATTCGTACCGAACCGTCACGGTATGGACATTTCGGTTCAGTGCATGAGGCCTTACAACGAATACAGGCAATTCACCCTCGATCCAGAAGGGGGCGCCCGCAGCAATGCAATGCTGTTTGATAACCGGCCGCCAGCAGAAGAACAGCGAATGCCATGAGTTGCGCACTTGATAAACCCACACTATCTCGATTACCGCTCCGGATTGCTATTCGAGGCTTAGTGTATCCCATCATGCATCATGTTCTGGAAATAAATCGTGAGACTTTTTGCCAAGATCGCGAGAGAGGTCACGGAAACCTTTCCAATTGAAGTTAAACTATTAATAATAATAAGATATTACATATAATTTGGTAGTAAAGCTAAGTGCTACACATTTTATTGCTGCAATGATTAGTATATTTATTTTTGTACAACATTTGCAACTGCTTTTTATCACTTAATTA
>NW_015648132.1:223689-225299 GCF_001515625.1 Sinocyclocheilus rhinocerous
TTTTGTACAACATTTGCAACTGCTTTTTATCACTTAATTAAATTGTGTCATCTATTATGATCAGACATGTAGAAGTTGATTTTAAAATGCAAAATATTGAAAATAATAATACAACTCTGTAAACACTTTTACACGTTTTTACAACACTAGTGTGTCCCATCAGGTAATGAAAAGTTGTACACACACTTGTGGTCTTAATGCTCACTTGAACACTTGGGCCAAATACAGGAAATACGTCATATCAGAATCAGAATCAGAATGAGCTTTATTGCCAGGTATGTTTACACATAGCACTGTTTGGACATATCTGCAGGATGGAGGACAAGCGACTGGTGAAGTGTGTGGTGTTTGGGATCATGGATGGACGGACACGGAGAGGAAGACCGAGTAGGGAGTGGTTGGATGACATCAAAGAATGGTGTCAGAGGGACATCCACTCTCTTAGCAGGATGGCACAGGGTGTGGTGTCATCTGCAAACTTCAGGAGCTTGACAGAGGGGTCTTTAGAGGTGCAGTCATTTGTGTAGAGGGAGAAGAGCAGTGGGGAGAGGACACAACCCTGGGGGGCGCCAGTGCTGATCGTATAGGGTGCTGGATGAGAATTTTCCCAGCCTCACTAGCTGCTGCCTGTCGGTCAGGAAGCTGTTGATCCACTGACAGATGGAGATGGGCACGGAGAGCTGAATTAATTTGGGCAGGAGGAGGTTTGGGATGATAGTGTTAAACGCCGAGCTGAAGTCCACAAACAGGATCCTCACATAAGTCCCTGGTCTGTCTAGATGTTGCAGAACATAATGCAGTCCCATGTTAACTGCATCGTCCACAGACCTGTTTGCTCTGTAGGCAAACTGAAGAGGATCCAGCAAGGGTCCAGTGATGACCTTCAGGTGGGCCAGCACCAGTTTTTCAAAAGACTTCATGACCACAGACGTTACAGCCACAGGCCTGTAGTCATTAAGTCATTAAGGATTTCTTTGGGATGGGGATGATGGTGGAGCGTTTGAAGCATGAAGGGACTTCGCACAGCTCCAGTGATCTGTTGAAGATCTGTGTGAAGATGGGGGCCAGCTGGTCAACACAGGATTTCAGACAAGACCATATAAGTAGTCAAGTGGTCAAGTGCAAAGACCGCAAGTGTGGGTATTTGGACAAGGCAACAGACTGGCAAAGGAGTGTACTTAAAAGGCTTGTGCACTCAACTGTTTGCGAAATGGAGCTTTGTGCTCGTGTATCCTACCTCTCATTTGGCACAAATCCAAATATTCCGTAATATTTCCATATTTGCGATTAAAAGTATCTGAATGCTAAACTATTATTTATTATGTAAATTATAGGATTTGTACTTCAGACGCGTTCCAACGGTGACACAGAGGCGGGCGCGCTGATGTTTGGTTCACTGTGTTATATTTTGATGAAGTACCAACTGCGCTGTCAAGTTAGCAATGCTGGAACTGGTGTGTGTGTGTGTGTGCGTGCGTGCACCGGCACGATCACTTCAGCTGTTTCCTTATACCAGTAGAATCAACTTTAAACACTTATTGTCTTATTAATAATGCATCACTGTATAAAGGTCTGCTTTTATTTGTGTACACTCACAATGAAAACAAAAC
>NW_015648132.1:225354-233854 GCF_001515625.1 Sinocyclocheilus rhinocerous
AGGCTTGTGCACTCAACTGTTTGCGAAATGGAGCTTTGTGCTCGTGTATCCTACCTCTCTCATTCGGCCCAAATCCAAATATTCCATAATATTTCCATATTTGCGATGAAACGTATCTGAATGCTAAACTATTGTTTATTATGTAAATTATAGGCTTTGTACTTCAGTCACATTCCAACGGTGACACAGAGACGGGCGTGCTGATGTTTGGTTCACTGTATTTTATTTTGATAAAGTACCAACTGCGCTGTCAAGTTAGCAATGCTGGAACTGATGTGTTTTGTGTGAGTGTGTGAGTGTGTGTGTGTGTGCGCGCGCTGGCGCGATCACTTCTTCCTTATACCAGCAGAATCAACTTTAAACACTTATTGTCTTATTAATAATGCATCACTGTATAAAGGTCTGCTTTTATTTGTGTTCACTCACAATGAAAAAAAACATTGTGCTTTTGTAAAATAAAGAAAACATAGGATGTCGCTTTCTGCCATTTGAGTTTCCTTTCTGTGAACAACGTAAGTCTGTCACAAAAATGAACTGAAACTGTTTTTTTCTCGTTTATCTGTAAACTAAATCAAATATATTTCAAGAATTTATTGCTTGTATATATATATGTACTGCAGACTTATATATATAACATAATGTAATAATATTTAGTATTTTCACAGCTAGGTGGAAAAAAATGTAATTTGTACTACTGTCTGTTCAAAATAAATGAAAAGAAACCGAGCATAGTAGATTTTTTTTTTCCTGTTGTACCAAAATCGTATCGCACCGTGACCCCCGAACCGTGACATCTATGTACTGTTCCACCCCTAGTTACTTGGTCACTCCAGCTGGTTCACCTATTCTGCCAGCATGAGAATCTACAAGCACTGGGAATTCAGCCTGAAAAATAAACGTAATGGCACAAGCAGGCTGTCCTTTAGCAGCTACCCCGGTATTTATAGGCAGATGTTTGTCTTTTATAATTCAAACTAACAATAATTTAGTACTATAAAACTGTTTCTCGCATCATTTCCTGGGATCTTGTCATCTCTGGATGACTTTTATTTGCTGGGAACAGGGTTGTTTGTAACTCAGACCACAAACAACGTGTTCAACTCCTCTCTGTTCTCCCTGGTGACCCCAGAGGCTTTGCTTGCCTGGCAAAGAGTGCGTGTAGCACATGTGCTGGCCTGCACAGGGAAGCAATGGGTTAGCAAATATTTTCTAAGCACAATTCAGGTGAGACAGACAAGGCAAATGTGGATTATTATATGCAAAAATTGTGTTCCATATCTGCAGTGCTCTGTGGTGTCGCCTTTCATCATTACAACAAAGCTGAAAGCATACAGTTCTCTAGAATGTGATTGTATGCTGTAGCATTCAATTTCTCAGTCCCACCCTCAGGCTTTCAAAACCGAAGCATTTCTTTCCTCTGCTGAACACAAGAAAAATTATTTTAATATTTTGAAGAATGTATCAACTGTTTTTGTCCTTACAATCAAAGTCAGTTGGGTCCAAAACAACACTAACATTTATCAAAATATCCTCTTTTGTGTTCAGCAGAGGAAAGAAATGCGGTAACACTTCAGTATAGGGACCAATTCTCTCTATTAAGTTGCTTATTAGCATGCCTATTATTAACATATTGGCTGTTTATTAGTACTCATAAAGCACATATCCTGCACCATATTCTATATCCCTAACCCAATACCTAAACTTAACTACCTTATTAATAAGCAGAAAATTAGGAGTTTGTTGAGGCAAAAGTCTTAGTTAATGGTTTGTTAATAGCGAGAATTGGACCTTAAAATAAAGTGTGACCAGGAATTTTGAATGGGGATGAGTAAATGTTGACAGAAATGTTATTTTTGGGGTGAACTGACCTCACAGAAATAGATATACTGGAATAGCCAGTAATATAGCTATATTAAAGAAATACATACATACATGCATACCTTTAAAATAATAACATTTTCTTGCTTTGCAGCCTGAAATGAAGATGGACACAGTTTTTGTTTTATTCAGATGTATTTACTCAGTGCAACTTATAACATCCAAGTGAAAGATATAACACCAACATATCAGAAAAAAAATGAGTCAGAACAGAATCACTGAGTTGGAAAAAAGATCACCCCCTTGTGTCAGTATTTTGTTGAACCACCTTTTGCTTTAACCCTCTATGGTACGGAGTTGCCATATGGCAACAATTAATATACTCATTTCCTTGTTATTCTGAAAAAACTACAATATATCGCATTATGGGAATTAAAAGCGTAGGCCTTAAGGTAGCCAATGATGTGGTGTTTTTAAGTCACATGACAACTGAATGTCCCTCCAAAACTCCTTTTCCCACTGTCACCCTCACACAGAAGACACCTGTTGAAGTGCTCCAGAAATTGCTTTATTAACTTAATTTCTAAACATCTTTTCTCAAGGGGGATTTTTTTGCAACATCTTTGGTAAGTAAATTAGATATTTTCATTCACAAATCAATTTTGTCTTACATAGTTTTACTGTAAATTAAGAAAATATCAAAGTTGCCATATGGCAACTCTCACTGTGTGCTCAGTTTTGTTGTGTGCTTTGGGTCATTGTCATGTTGGAAGGTAAACCTTCTTCCCACTGACAACTTTCTGGCAGAGGGCAGCAGATTTTCCTCAAGAATTTAATGGTATTTTGCCCCCATCCATTTTTCCTTCTATCCTGGCAAGTGCTTCAGTCCCTGCTGCAGAGAAACACCCCGATAACAGGATATTAGCACCTCCATGCTTTACTGTAGGAATGCGGTTTTTTGGATGGTGAGCTTTATTGGATTTCCGCCAGACATATTGTTTGCTGTTGAGGCCAAATAATTCAATTTTAGTCTCATCTGCCTCAGAATCTTCAAAGTGTGTTTTGGCAAAGCTCAGTCGTGACTGCATGTGGCCTTTCTTGAGGAGTGGCATTTTTCTTGCAACCGTCCCATACAAGCCACATTTGTGGAGAATTTGTGATATTGTTGTCACATGCACACAATGACCACTCTTTGTCATAAATTCCTGCAACTGCTTCAGAATTGCTGTAGGCGTCTTTGCTGTAGCCTCTCTGACCAGTTTCCTCCTGGCTCTTTCGTCCAGTTTGGATCGACGTCCTGGTCCAGGGAGGGTCTGTGTTGTACCAAATACCTTCCACTTAATAATAGACTTCACTGTGTTTCTAGGCATTTATAAAGACTTTGAAAAATGTTTTTTGTATCCATCTCCTGACTTGTGCCTGTCCACAACTTCATCAGTTGCACTGAATAAATACAGTTGGAAAAAACAAAAACTGTGTCTGTCTTCATTTCAGGCTGCAAAGCAACAAAATGTGATTTTAAAGGGGGTGATTCTTTTCTATACCCACTGACATAGCTTTTTTATTTTCAAATACTTTTGGAATGACTTTCATCAGGGACCTACAATAACCAGTGGATCTGAAAAGAGTTTCCCTTGGAAAGCAGATTGAAGATTGGAGTCTGACTGTTGTGGAGCAGATTCCTGGTTTGGTGTTGTACTCGGATCAGTCATCAGTGCTTCGTCATGGTGAGGAGTATTTTCATAAGAAAAGTATATGATCAGTCCACTGGAAATTCATTTGAGAGGATGTAAGTAGGAAGCTAAAATCACACCCTGAAGGGTAAATTTAACAAGATCATATGCTTTACCAATCGTCTCAATAGGTTACTGGGCATCCTACAACATACCTTTCCACTCAGATATTTACCGAATGAGTGGTTATGGTGTGATGTGGGAAAAGTATGGGGAAGACTTCTCATATGACCTCTGTCCACGTGCAAAACTTTTCCGCAGGGACCAGGGAAAAGTCATTAATCTGGACACCTTGAAATACATTACGAGGTACAATGGTGAGTTTAGGTGCTTTCTTCAGAAATTATGTTTCTTCAAACTAATCTGCCCTCTTGAATAGTAGCACTCTGTCATATTAGATTACAGAAAAGACCCATATTCAAAGAAGCACCCTTGTGAATCTATCTGCTGCCGAAATGACCTGAGGCTCCGACGACCTCATCCAGGAGGCTGTTATGATACTAAGGTATAGAAATAGGTCGTTTTGGTCAATGTGCTATTATTACATAAAAGCCAGTAAAGATACAGTGCGATTCTAATGCAGCCTGCATGCCTTTAGGTTACAGATTATCACATGGCCCAGATGTTTTTGGCTGAAGCTGTGAACGGACCCACTACTCAGAATGGTCTTCCACTTTTCTCTTGGAGCCGTTTTATTCGGACAGCTCATCATGGGCTCCCTCAGACCTACAACTTTACGTTCATCACCATGCAGCCCCTGCTCTTTGGTTCCAGAGATCAAGCCAAGACTGATAGTAGTCTGGTACAGTGTATGAACAGCAGTCTAGAGGACACAGGTGCAAGACTTGGAAAGTATCTAGCCGACTTTGTGTCAGATATTTACAGGCAGCTTCACAAAGTCATTGGGTACATTTTTGTCCCATAAAGCTTTGCAACTGAATGCATAATACTTCCAATCAGTGCTGGGCATATGTTTATGCAATAAAAGACTACAGTAACAATATTTGCCCTAACTTGACAGTCAAACTGATATGTCTGTGTTAATGACAAAGCTCATGGTCATAAATATTAACAAATTACGAGTAAAAAATGTATCAATGCAGTCATTTAAGATTAAGATAAACTGAGCTGAACAACATCAGCAGTGTCATCAAACTTTTTCACTGGAGAAAAGCAATAGCACGGACAGAGGACTTGATAAGTAAAAATGTCCTAATGATAGATTTGTTTATTACAAACACAGAGCTTTTCACGTCACAATATGTTAATTGGAGATGGACTGGAGATGGATTGTTAAGTGTTTATCAGCTGTTTGGACTCTTGTTCTGACGGCACCCATTCACTGCAGAGGATTCACTGGTTAGCAAGTGATGTAATGCTAAATTTTTCAAAATCTGTTCCGATGAAGAAGCAAACTCATCTATATCTTAGATGCCCTGAGGGTGAATACATTTTTAGCAAATTTTCATTTTTGGGTGAACTATTCCTTTAAAATTATCAATTATATTAAAGTATTGTACATTTTATATTATTTATATAAATCTATTCTCTTTGAGAATAGTCTTGTCTTTGCAAGCTGAATAATTTGTAACTACAGGCTGAATATGATTAATTTACACCAACAATCTACACCATAAATGGATGTTCAATTTTATTTTGTGTTAGAAATTATATATGGGGTCAAAAGTATAAAACCATTAGTAAAAAGGCTTAAAAGTATTAATACCCTTCTAACCCACCTTGATATGCAGAATAGTGGTCGATCGTGTTGGGTTTCAATGGCCACTTTTTAAAGCTTTTATCTTTGATTCCCCCAATCTTTAATATTATCAGCACAACAAACGGTATTACACTTGTTCCACTTTTGCTTTACCAGCAGCACTAGATCTGCATCTACTAGCTTACTTAAGTATGTGTAGCCTAAAACCTGACAATCCTTTTATCAGAATAATTTGAGAATGTACCAAAGAGTAAGTCGATTGTCCTAGACATAGTGCAGAATTTTAAATATCCATTGCTGTTAGTTAATGCATAAACACATCCAGAATCCTAAAATCTGCGCAGGTTTCTGCGTCAAAAGTGCATCAACGTGCAAGTGGGCGGGGCGAACACATCGCAGGAAACGAGACAATCAACTGCCGCGCTTATTCTACTTCCATGAAACGAACAAAACCAGCAGCACGCCGCTTCACCGCGGGAGACAGAACGGCACCAGAACAGCATTCGAGCCGCACCGACAGTCCGCATACACACCGCACACCAGCCTCAGTGTAGTACCCTAATGGCAACGGAGGACAAAGGAAAAACGGCGGCGCCTCAGGCTTTACCGGAAACGAGATCCCTTTCAGCAACATACAACAATCTGAACAATAATAACAACAACAATAATAACAACAAAGACAACGAGGGAAGTGAAGGAGCCACATCCACTACTGTTGAACCCGGTGGGACTGAAAATATCATCGGAAACGGTTCAACTGTCAGTACAACCGGAGGCAATAACGGCAAATGGGTCCGTCTCAACGTCGGGGGGACGGTGTTTCTAACGACACGACAGACGCTGCTAAAGGAACAAACTTCATTTCTGTATCGACTGTGTCAGCAGCAGGACTTACATTCTGACACGGTAGGTGATGTTAGTGTATGACTGTGTGTTAATGATGCAGCGGGCGTCTTCAGTCAGATGGATGCGCACGTGCTGCGCTGCTTAATGATGCGGACCCCCAGTGTTTGTGCATTTGAGCAGCATCGCAGTTATTAGCCAGAAATATCCATATTATACTCCATGATGCCTTTAGCAGATAATGTGATCTACCTGAAGCTGATTTTGTCCAGTTCTCTTGATGGGCTGATCACCAGATCATCATCAGTAACATACACCCTCAATTTATAAGGTTGAATCTCATGAATTTGTATTTTGCATGCAGATAATAAAGCATATTATTTTTATAATATTATTATTATTATTGACTTGTTTAATATTTAACGAGTTAATAATAATGATGATAATAATGAAACTAATCTTTAAGTTATTCATTCAATATCAATATTAATAAGTTATTCATATCAATATTATTAATACAATATTTTTTATCAGAATATATTAAAGGCAGTAATTGATGTAATCTTATATTATTAAAAAAAAATCATTTAAACATTATTTATTACATTGGTGAGACACAGCCAATTAAGCATGTAAATCAGGAACGGTCAATTAAAATTCTGTCATCATTTACTCATCCTCATGTCATTCCAAACCTGTATGCATTTCTTTCTTATGTGGAACACAAAAGAAGATATTTTGAAGAATGTTGGGAACCAAACAACATTGGAGCCTTGAATGGACACACACATTTCTCCAAATATCTTCTTCTACAGAAGAAAGTAAGTCAGACAGTTTTGGAATGACATGAGGGTGAGTAAATAATGACAGAATTTTCATTTTTGGGTGGAGTATCCCTTTAAGGTTAGGATACTTCTTGTTAAATGAGGCCTAAGATAATCCAAATAAAGCATCCATATCTTATAGAACTGATCTGTCAGAATGTAGAGAGCACATGCCAGGAGTTCTAGTGGGACCAAAGCAAATATCACCTTATGCCAACTCTTATGTGAAGTGGGTCTTATCACTGACCCACTGCAATAATTTTTTTTTCTTCTGGCAGCAAAGGTTAATATTTTACATAATTTCCTGTTGGCAGATGTCTTTGTGTCTGCTTGGAAGGCACGAATCTAATAAAACTGGATGTAATTCTAGTTGGATACCAAATATCATTTTCAATATTTCCAATATCTACAACCTGCAATAAGGTACTTATTTCTGTTGTAAATTTAAACATATGACAATGAAAAAATAAAAAAGGCCAGCGGATGGGGAGTCTATGGATGATTTTGTATTGAATTGTATTTTTTTGCATATACAAATGGATATCTTTGTGACATGGCACCATATATTCTTCCTTGTGCCATCATCAATGGTAAATACAGTAACAATTATATATTTTTGTTTTTTTCTCCATATTACAGTAATAAGTAATTTCTTTATCATGAAAATAATGTCAAAATGCAAATAATGCAAATTATTTTAAGCTTCATCTTCTTAAAGTAAAATTTTTTCTTTTCAATTTTGGGTTGAAATGTTGTGAGCTTTACGCATATACAGTATATGCTAATTTTATTTTTAGCTCCCATTTACTCATACAGCATTAAGGCATACAAAAAGTATTTGACTTAACAGATGGTACTCTGCCTTCACAGTATCCACTAGGGGTGGAACGGTTCGCGGAAAAAAATCGAACCGTACGGTTCTCCACACACCGTTCGGCACGCGCTAGGACCGCGGTTCAACTTAAATCTGACAACGCATCTGTAATATGGTTTGCTATAAATAACACGTAAAACAAACATGGTTCGGCTATTGTATGTTTCTGTTGATGGATGCGCATTCTGGCTTCCCAATACATTACAAAAATAGCGATGAAAACAAACGTGGACAAACAATTCACTCTTGTTCAATGCGGCGCGTATGCTGGAATATGAGCAGTCATTTATTCCGTCATCACCCGGGTGCTGATAGCGCGCATGCACAGGTGAGACCTGAACGGCACACGATGATATATGTGTTTAAAGTAAACTCATTTAAGCCTTGCCAGTTTAAACGTTTAAGAGCCAGAAGACGCGAGCTCGTGCACGCAGTGAAAAGATTTGTGCGTGCGCTCATCCGAAGCGCTCAAACCAGCCTCAGAACGCACGCAAATATTAAGCTCTCTGAAGTATTGTGTTTGAATGGACAAATTCACACAAAAATTGTCAAAATGCCTGTCTTGGTAAGTATCCTATAGCAGACATAGCTGGCTGAACGTACTTACAGCTACTTAAAGTGACAGCACTTTCTTAATATTAATCAAACAGCAACAACAAAGAAATCACTCACTGCTCTTGATTGAATA
>NW_015648132.1:233942-238291 GCF_001515625.1 Sinocyclocheilus rhinocerous
AATATGCAATGGTGTTTTACATTTCATTACTTTATTCCATTTCTGTACCTAAAAACTAATGTTAGACCTACCTAAAAAACTGATAATCACTGTTTATTTTATTTGTATCTTTACTCTATTGTATTTATTTGTGCTGTTGCTTGTAGTTAGATAGATTATTCTTATTTTCTTTATTTTTATTTGACAGTATAGTTTTTCCCTAAACATAACACATACCGAACCGTTCCGAAACCGTGACTCTAAAACCATGATACAAACCGAATATCGTGATACAAACCGTGATATCCACCCCCCCCCAAGCTCTCCTCTTATATTCCTTCTTATTCCACACTCAAAGCACCTCCATCTCCACAATAAGTGATGAGGCACAGACGATCTCCCATCACAGCTCAGTTATTACTAGCCACTGCGGTGTTGTGTGCTCTCTCACTGCTCATGTCACTCTTCTAATGAGATTAGAGTCATGGCACCTCGAAGAATTCCAGCCCTCTGCACAAAAATATCTATGGAGGCTTCTCTGTTCTATTCCTGGCCTAGTCTGTTCTTCATTGGTAGTTTACATGCATTTTTCCTTTTCAAAGAGTTTAAGTTTATATAGTTAAATCATTGTATAATCAATGTGTTGACTGTTGAGCAATTGTTGTGCATAGAAAATTGTTTTAATTGAGAATTTGACATTGAGAAATTGTAATTGAAAATTCTGTCTTAATTTACTCACCCTCATGTCGTTCCAAAACCATATGACTTCTGTTGAACATAAAAGAGAAGAATGTTGGTAACCAAACAGTTTTGGTTCCCATTGACTTCTGTTTTTTGTTTTGTTTTTTTTGACTATACAATGGAAGTCAATGGGAATAAAACAGTTTGGTTACTTAATAACATTCTTCAAAATATCTTCTTTTATGTTCCACAGAGGAAAGTAAGTCATACGGTTTTAGAACGACATGAGGGTGAGTAAATGAAGACAGAATTTCCTTCTTTTTTTTTTTTTGAGTACTACCCCTTTAAAGGGGTCATATGATGTTGCTAAAAAGAACATTATTTTGTGTATTTTGTGTAATGAAATGTGTTTATGCGGTTTAAGGTTAAAAAAACACATTATTTTCCACATACTGTACATTATTGTTTCTCCTCTATGCCCCGCCTTTCTGAAACGCATCGATTTTTACAAAACTCATCGGTCTGAAAAGCGAGGTGTGCTCTGATTGGCCAGCTATCCAGTGCATTGTGATTGGCCGAATACCTCAAGCGTGTGATAGAAATGTTACGCCCCTTACCATATTGTGATGCCCTGTCCGGCCGGAGCGACGAGACAAAAACATTAAAACCCATTATAAACGAGGCATCTGTTTCATCCAGTGGGGACATAATTACGGATTATAATGGCTTATACTGTTTTTTTACGCGTTGCATCGCGCGTGTAAACATAAAACCATGTCTGCATTTGTGATCGGAGAAATGACAAACAACAAGCCCTACTCTACACTGACCAAAAAACTCGCTTTAAATATAAAAAAAAAAACTCTTTAAATATAAAAAACGTACTTACAGTCTGTGAGTCAGAACAGCCGGCACTGTAGTCTTAAAGAATATCTCTTTGGATTTGAGACTTTAGTCATTGCAACTTTACAGATCTTCTTTATGCACCAAGAGCTTGTAACACTCCAAAGAGAAAGGAAAAATTTAAATCGCATCATATGACCCCTTTAAGACGTGTCTTACTTTTTTGTCATGAGGAGGTTTTGACTAGTGAATATTATTAGCTAGTTCAACATTTTGAATGAGTATGTGCATAAGCCAGTATTGATGAAGTTTAAATAATTTTTTCGGCTTTCTTATAGCATACTGTGAGGCTTTGCGTGGCACAGGTTATTATGCAGTTCTGTTTTGAAATTTAATAAGCTCTTTATTTGCCTACCAGGTATTTCCCATGGGATGCAGCTAGTTCCCCATCAGGACCTGGGCCCGGTTGCATGAAAGTCCTTAAGTAATTGGACTTAGGGGTATCCCTGAGGGGGAAAAAATCCCAAAGGTAAGGGATTTCTTTAGGAGCGTTGCAACAAACGTCTTAACTGTCACCCTTACCTAAGTGTTTATACTAAGCGTTTCACGGTAGTTTCTGGCAACATACGGCAATGGGCGCAGCGGTTACTATAGTTACTACATCTCACAATAAACAGATATGTATACATGTCTATGACAATAAACAGAACATAATGAAATACAAACCTAACCAACTAAAACAGACAGACATTAAATAAACATGAGCGCTGCCAGTTTCTGCACTACTTTGTGTACAGTCGTTACCGAGGAAACCGCTTTGTTTCTTCAGTGAAAGCGCCTCCTGCTGACCAATGATGGAAAATTTACCAAATGTGAAAATGAACCCATGTTTTGACGCTGCAAACACGCAGAGTTGTAAATGTGAACAGGTGGATCGACAAGATAATGCATTATAAAAATCTAAACAATTAAGACAAATTATATTTATATTGTTAATTAATGTAATAATTTATTAATAATAATTGTTTAAATTTATATCATAATTGATACAACTCGTCCATTTGCTTAAAAAATGTATATAAAACTTTTTGTTTTGTGAAAACCTGTAAGTCGTGGTTTTTACAGTCATTTTACAGTTTAATATGTTACCATAGTCATTGCCCTACTGCGCTATTTTATTTGTGCAGGTCTTAAAAAATGTCTTAAGTCTTACATTTGAGTTTAAAAATCCTGCAGATACTGAGTTTAAGATTACTTAAGGGAGATCTTTTGGTCCCTTAAATTTATTAAGGTGAAATGGTTAAGGACTTTGTAGCAACACTTAAGGGAATACTTAAATAATTAAGGGGAATACTTAATGGAAGCCTTAAGGTTCCTTAAGTTGACCCTTAGGTTTTTTCTTGCAACCCAAGTTTCACTAAGGGCTCCCTTAACTTTATAACTAAGGGATTTCTTAGCATAAGGGCTTTCATGCAACCGGGCCCTGGTTCTTATACTTCATTGTGCAACTGCAGAGTTTAATGTTAATGCAAGATGAGCACAGACAGATAGCGGACACGTCTGATGTTGAATTTTGTGCTTTTAGGACATATACAGTAGAATTATGTGTAAAATCCTCTTGTTCTTGTGATGTGCTGAGCTCACTGCAGGAGTCATGTGCAGGTGTTGTCATGCCTGCCGTCACATCTAGTCATGTCTTGTGTGAGGCTGTCTGCTGCACTTGCTGTTTCGAAAATTGAATTTTTCTGTGTGAGTGCAAATGATGTTCTGTGCTACTATTGTCTGTGAGATTTTGTGCAGCTAATGAAAATATTTGTTGATGCTTTTTCAACTGTGTCATAATTAGTTTGTTGTCTATGTATGTTGTTTGTGTCCATGTTGTGAATCTGGAGCGAGTCACATGCAGGGTCCAAATTAATGGATGGTTAAATAAGAAAATTTACCAAGCATAAATATTTCATACGGGCCATGCAACTGTATTTTGCATTATTTATTTTAAACTATATACTACTACTCAAATTAAAAATAATAATACCTTTATTTAGCAAGGTCATGTTAAATTGATCAAAAATGACAGTAAAGACATTTATAATTTTACTAAATATTTCTATTTTAAATAATGCTGTTTTCTATTTCTATTCATCAAAGAATCCTGAAAAAAATTATCACAGTTTCTACAAAAAAAGCAGTTTTCAGCATTGCTAATAACAATAAATATTTCTTGAACAAAATAAGCATATTAGAATGATTTCTGAAGGATCACGTGACACTGAAAACTGGAGTAATGACTGCTGAAAATTCAGCTTTACCATAACAGAAAAATATAAAATAAATTTTTTTTTTTTTTTTTTAATGGTAATAATATTACAAATATTAATGTTTTCAATGTATTTTTGATCAAATAACTGCAGCCATTTCTTACTTGCCAAAGCCATTACCTCTGTTTTTGTGCTCGGTGGGTGTTCATTTTCTATACATGATAAATAACTTTGTGTAGGTATGTTGTTCATGTTCATGTTGTGAATCTGCAGCGAGTTATCTCATTTATGCTTTCTTCTTTCTCTATTAAAGTGTTTTTAGAACATTGCAGAGCCTCTATTCAGTCTTGAGCCTTCTGTTACGCCAACATCTTCCTCTTTCTTTTTACCTTTTTCACTCTAGTGCGCTTCTGTGCACTCCCTTTTTTTCTTATTGCTCTTTGTGGGTTTTGAGTGCTCATGCCCTGGGCTCAGTTGTGTAATGTTATCTGTAGGGCATGTTGTAAACTACATGATGTCCTGCTCTTGCTAGAGCTGTGCCGAGCTCTTAAAGGGGTCATATGATGCTTTTTTTAAAGATCATTATTT
>NW_015648133.1:0-1012 GCF_001515625.1 Sinocyclocheilus rhinocerous
TCCCGCCGCCGAGTATTGTTTAGCACTTATCAGTTTGATAGCTACTCTACAGAACCCTCGTTAGCCGCCTAGCCTAGCCTAGCCTAGCCTAGCCTGTTTTTCTCGGTTTCTGATCTTCGCCTGTTTTCCTGGATTACCCCTTTAGTCTTGCCCCTTTAGACTCTGTTCGCCATTCGTTGACCTTCGCTAGCCCCAGGATTATTCTCGTGTCTTGCCCGCCATATTCCTGTTTGGCCTTGTTCGACCCTGCCTGTGTTTCTGACCTCTCTGCTTAATAAAGCCTGCACATGGATCCGCATGTCTCACGTCTTGTCAGCCCCGTTACAATAGGCTATTTTAGTTCTCCTCACTCCACAACAAATCCTTTAAATTTAATTGTATTCAGAACAAAACAAGAATGAAAAATATAAGTTGCTAAACAAGCCAAAACAAATTAATTTAATCAGCCTACCTCTATCATGCGGCACGAATCCAAATGTTTATTATGTTATCTATTTTTTACAATGAATCACAGTAAGCACGTTACATGTCTGTGGTTTTCTGTTTCTGTGTTTCCCCTGTGACCTATTTTTTCTAGTCTGTTTAATTAGTCATTCTGTTCTCCTGGTGTCTTGTTAATTATCCCATTAGTTCCCTTTGTTTGGTTCATGTTTATAAGCCCTCAGTTCTAACTTAGGGTGTATTCATACCTGTCTTGTTTGGTTCGATTGAATCGAACTCAAGTTCGTTCCCCCCTTTGATGCAGATCTTTTGGGCAGGTGTGAGTACAGCAATCGCACTCTGGTGCGGACCAAACAATCGTACCGAGACTCCGCTGAAGAGGTGGTCTCGGTCCGGTTCCAAACCAACTCTGGTACGGTTGAATGAATGGATGAATGAATGGATAAACTTAAGCACACGTGTGGTTTTGTTTACAGTTTCTGGTTGACTTGCAAAAAGGGCAATGTGAAAGCGAACCACACCAAACAAAAAAAAATCAACTTTGTATTTGGTCCGGACCAAAGTTAGTGAA
>NW_015648134.1:0-33611 GCF_001515625.1 Sinocyclocheilus rhinocerous
TTAACCTGCCAGAGGGTTACTGTAAATGCATGTGCCCGCTGCGCAACATTCTCCTGATGCCACCGGTGTGGCGTTTGCACTGATGGCTTAACTAACATTAATAAATGCTATATAATTATTGTTCATGTTAATTAATACAGTTAATGTTAATAACTGAAACCTTATTGAAAGTGTTACCAAAGTTTTATATATTGTTCTGTGTGTGTGTCTTGATGGTTCAGATTAACTCTTTAATTGCCGTATCCCTAAAAAACAGACTGTCAGAGGGTTACTGTAAATGCATGTGCCCACTGTGCACCGTTTTCCTGATGCCTCAGAAACACAACACAGAGGGATACATAACTCTGAAATATTTATTTCAAGATGCAAAAAATAATAATAATAATTTAACTGTACACTGAAATATTGTTGCCTTGGCAACTGTTGAGGGGATATTGATATCTAAAATTTTGTTGCCATGGCAATGTGTCAAACTTGAATATTCTTTTCTGGTGATTTTGTAGCAGATAACATGCTTAGAATTTCTTGAAACTCAACACACATATCAGTAATAATGATAGATAGACACTGGAAAAAGCTCATAAAGGGCGTGCAAGAGGTACTCTATAGCGCCACCTTTTGACAAAACTTGGGGGGTTAGTTTTAGCTACAGTCACCAAACTTGGTACATATATTGTTCTCATCAAGCCGGACAACTTTCTAATTTACAGTCATTAGCTACGACCAACAGGAAGTCGGCTATATTGATTTGAATGTGGATTTTTGGAAAAATATAGCTGTGAATTAATGAATACTCCTCAGAGGAAAATTACGCTATACACACCAAACTTTTTCTACATGATGCCAAAACATTGAGGAACTTATATTGCGGATGGATTTTGGATAGCTTGAACGGTTTTGCCTTGGTGATTTGTTAAAATAACAGGAAAAAATGACAGAGTATTTGTGATGTATTATTAAAATGCAGCTTCCAAACAGTGCAAAACTTTTTATATACATAGAACAAGTCATTCTGAGGAAATAGTCATAGTTTCACGACTTTACAACACTCTATGGTTAACAGAAAATTAAAAAACTATGAGACATCTGATCTCACTCTGCCACTCTGAATCTCTGTGTGAAGAAGGGAGGAGGTGGGGGGCTGGCTGAGTGTGTGTGTGTGTTGAGAGTGGGAGTGAGAGAAGGGGAGGGTGAGAGAGAGAGAGAGAAAAACTTTTAAACAGGAAAAAATAATGTTCAGCTCACAGATGAAGACTAAGCTGTAATGAAGGCAAAAATATTTCACAAATATTATAGGTAAATAAAATAGTAAAAAAATGCTTATAAATCATTAGGTTTTGGTAACACTTTAAAATAAGGTCTCATTTGTTAACATTAGTAAAAGCATTTACTGACATGAACTAACAATGAACAATATATTTTCACAGCATTTATTAATGTTTGTTGATGTTAGTTAATCAAAATGTTCATGTTAATTCACAGTGCATTATCTAATGTTAACAGATAAAAAAGGGGGGGTGAGAGAGAGGGAGAGAGACTTTTAAACATCTCTTTAATCACCAGAAAAAAAATAATCAGTAATTGTTTTTTTTTTTTTTTTTCATTACAGCTTAAGAGATCTCTTAGGCCTTCTGTCAGTTTTAGGGACAAAAAAATCCTAATGCCACTTTATTTGTAGGGCACCGACAACATAATTTGGTAACACTTTATAATAACTGCACGCTATGAATCATTAGGTAAGCATTAGTAAATAGTCAGTTCATCCTTTCTAAAGCATTGTCCCAACATTAATAGTCATTAGTAAGCAGTTTATAAATACAGCTATAAATGCCTTGTTCTTGATTTATAAGCATATCTATTACAAAGGAGATTTAAAGGCTCAGTTATATTCCTTACAGAAAAAATAAACAAACACAACACAGAGGGATACATAACTCAGAAATATTTATTTCAAGATGCAAAAAAAAAAATGAAACTGTACACTTGATTTTTTTTTCTATGAAATTGCTGAGGTTTATTTTTATTTTTATTTTTTTATCAAGTGAACAGTTGTACAGTTACATTTTTTCAATCTTGAAAAAATATTTTTGTGTTCTGTATCCCTCTGTTGTGTTTGATTAACTTTTCTGTTTGGAAGATTAATGAGATTTTATATCTCCTTTGTAAATGCTTTACAAGGTATAAACAATCCTCACTTTAGATGAGCTCACAAAAATAGATGGCTGCCAGCTTCTAAATGTTTTATAACTACCTACTAATAAAGCATTTATTAACACACTGAGCAACTATTATCATGTGTTTAAATAATAAGATTTATAAATGTACATTTAAATAGTTTATTAATCATTTACATACACTTTCTAAATGATCTTATGAACTCCTAAATAACTGGTTTGTAAATAACGTAATAATTTAGAAATGATAAATTGATCATTAATAAAATATGAAAATACAATTATTAAACATTATAGATATGCTCAAGAACAAAACATGTATAGCTGTATTGATAAACTGCTTACTAATGCCTATTAATGTTGGAACAATGCTTTATATAGGATGAATTGACTATTTACTAATCATTAACTAATGATTCATAGTGTGCAGTTATTATAAAGTGTTAACAATTTTTTTAATGTTTAAGTTTTGAATATTAACTGACATTAATACATGCTATATAATTATTGTTCATGTTAATTAATATAGTTAATGTTAATAACTGAAACCTTGTTGTAAAGTCTGTGTGAGGAAGGGATGAGGTGGGGGGCTGGGTGAGTGTGTGTGTGTGTGTTGAGAGTGGGGGTGAGAGAAGCGGTGGGTGAGAGAGAGAGAAAGAGAGACATTTTAACATCTCTTTAATCACCAGGAAAAAAAATAATCAGTCATTTTTTTTTCTCCATTACAGCTTAAAAAATCTCTTTTCTTCTTCTTCTTCTTCTTCTTCTTCTTCTTCTTCTTCTTCTTCTTCTTCTTCTTCTTCTTCTTCTTCTTCTTCTTCTTCTTCTTCTTCTTCTTCTTCTTCTTCTTCTTCTTCTTCTTCTTCTTCTTCTTCTTCTTCTTCTTCTTCTTCTTCTTCTTCTTCTTCTTCTTCTTCTTCTTCTTCTTCTTCTTCTTCTTCTCCAAAGTGAATCGCATTTTTGAGGGCCTAAACATTCTCCAAAACTCATGAAACTTTCCACACGCGTCAGAACTGGCGAAAATTTACATCTGATATGGGTTTCAGAAGTGGGTGTGGCAAAACGGCTCGATAGCGCCACCTGTAAAATTTCAACGGAGTGCGCCTCGAGCTATGTTTTACGTACATGTACGAAATCGGTACACATGTGTAACACACCATTGCCTACAAAAAAGTCTCTTGGGACAAAATCCAAAACCCAACAGGAAGTACGTTATGTTGAATTTACTGTACAATTTTTGTGCAGTTTTTGACATTTCCAGGCCTCGTACTTTGACGAACTCCTCCTACAGTTTTAATCGGATCATCTTCAAATTTGGTGAGGGTCATCATAAGGCCTTTGTGACGTTAAATTGCGAAGATTTTGAGTTTTCATCAAGGGGCGTGTCCCTGGCGGCCTGACAAAGTTTGATGTTTCGCCATGAAACAGGAAGTTGCTGTAACTCAGGCAAGCAAGGTGTGATCTGCCCCAAACTTCACACGTTTGATAGGTGTTATGTCCTGAACAAATACCCAAGCCCAAATTCAGTTATTCTCATAGCGCCACCTTCTGGCAACAGGAAGTGACATGCTAAACACTGTTATGGACTCCTAAGAACATATTAAAAAGCGTCAGCAAGTGTTAAATAGGCTGGCAACACGCTAGAAACATACTAAAACATGCTAGCAACACTTAGCTAAGTGCTAAAGCATGCTATTCATGCAGTGATAGAGGAAGTTACTGTAACTCAGGCATGCAGTGTCCAATCTGCCCCAAACTTCACACGTTTGATAGGTGTTATGTCCTGAACAAATACCCATGCCCAAATTCAGTTATACTCATAGCGCCACCTGCTGGCAACAGGAACTGACATGCTTAACACTGTTATGGACTCCTAGGAACATATAAAAAATCGTCAGCAACTGTTTCATAGGCTGGCAACTTGCTAGAAACATACTAAAACATGCTAGCAGCACTTTGCTAAGTGCTAAAGCATGCTATTAAGGCAGTGAAAGAGGAAGTTTTTGTAACTCAGGCATGCAGTGTCCAATCTGCCCCAAACTTCACACATTTGATAGGTGTTATGTCCTGAACAAATACCCAAACCCAAATTCAGTTATTCTCATAGCGCCACCTTCTGGCAACAGGAAGTGACATGCTAAACACTGTTATGGACTCCTAGGAACATATTAAAAATCGTCAGCAAGTGTTTCATAGACTGGCAACACGCTAAAAACATACTAAAACATGCTAGCAACACTTAGCTAAGTGCTAAAGCATGCTATTAATGCAGAGAAAGAGGAAGTTACTGTAACTCAGGCATGCAGTGTCCAATCTGACCCAAACTTCACACGTTTGATAAGAGTCCTGTCCTGAACACATCTAAATGCCCATTTTCAGTTGTAGTCATAGCGCCACCTGCTGGTAACAGGAAGTGACTTGTTTTACGCTGTAACGAACTACTCCTAGAAATTTAATGACATCAACATTTTTTTTTGGTCAGTCTAATCTAAAGGCCTTTGCGATGTGAATTTGTGAAGATCTTGAGTTTTCGTTAAAGGATGTGTCCATGGCGCCGTGACAAACTTCGATGTCTCGCCATGGGAATAAAAGTTTTGTAACTCAGGCATAAAATGTCCGATCTTCCCCAAACTTCACATGTGTGATAAGAGTCCTGGCCTGAACACATCTGAAGGCCAATATTCCATCGGGTGTGGCAAAATAGCTCAACAGCGCCATCTATACACTTTCAACGGAGTGCGCCTCTGGCTACGTTTCACGTACATGTACAAAAATTGGTACACTCATGTAACGCACCAATACCTACAAAAAAGTGTCTTGGAGCAAAATCCAAAAGCCAACAGGAAGTCGGTTATTTTAAATTTTCTCTGCAAATTTTGTCAAATTTTTGCCATTTTCAGACGTTGTATTTTAACGAACTCCTCCAACAGATTATTTCAGATGAACACCAAAGTTGTTCAGTATAATCTAAAGGCCTTTGCGATGGTAAATTGCGAAGATCTTGAGTTTAAGTTGAAGGGCGTGTCCGTGGCGGCCTGACAAATTTCGATGTTTCGCCATGAAAAAGGAAGTTGCTTTAACTCAGACATGCAATGTCCAATCTGCCCCAAACTTCACACGTTTGATAAGTGTTATGTCCTGAACAAATACCCATGCCCAAATTCAGTTATACTCATTGCGCCACCTGCTGGCAACAGGAAGTGACATGTTTAACACAGTTATGGACTCCTAGCAACATAATAAAAAGCGTCAGGAAGTGTTACATAGGCTGGCAACATGCTATTAACATGAAAAAACATGCTAGCAACACGTAGCTAAGTGTTAAAGCATGCTATTAATGCAGTGAAAGAGGAAGTTTCTGTAACTCAGGCATGCAGTGTCCAATCTGCCCCAAATTTAACAATTTTGATAAGAGTCCTGTCCTGAACACATCTACGTGCCCGTTTTCGGTTATAGTCATAGCGCCACCTGCTGGCAACAGGAAGTGACATGTTTAACACAGTTATGGACTCCTAGCAACATAATAAAAAGCGTCAGGAAGTGTTACATAGGCTGGCAACATGCTAGAAACATACTAAGACATGCTATCAACACTTAGCTAAGTGCTAAAGCATGCTATTAATGCAGTGAAAGAGGAAGTTACTGTAACTCAGGCATGCAGTGTCCAATCTGCCCCAAATTTAACAATTTTGATAAGAGTCCTGTCCTGAACACATCTACGTGCCCGTTTTCGGTTATAGTCATAGCGCCACCTGCTGGCAACAGGAAGTGACATGCTTAACACTGTTATGGACTCCTAGGAACATATAAAAATTCGTCGGCAACTGTTACATAGGCTGGCAACATGCTATTAACATGAAAAAACATGCTAGCAACACGTAGCTAAGTGTTAAAGCATGCTATTAATGCAGTGAAAGAGGAAGTTACTGTAACTCAGGCATGCAGTGTCCAATCTGCCCCAAACTTCACTCGTTTGATAAGTGTTATGTCCTGAACAAATACCCATGCCCAAATTCAGTTATTCTCATAGCGCCACCTGCTGGCAACAGGAAGTGACATGTTTAACACAGTTATGGACTCCTAGCAACATAATAAAAAGCGTCAGGAAGTGTTACATAGGCTGGCAACATGCTATTAACATGAAAAAACATGCTAGCAACACGTAGCTAAGTGTTAAAGCATGCTATTAATGCAGTGAAAGAGGAAGTTACTGTAACTCAGGCATGCAGTGTCCAATCTGCCCCAAACTTCAGACGTTTGATAAGAGTCCTGCCCTGAACACATCTACTTGCCCGAATTCGGTTATAGTCATAGCGCCACCTGCTGGCAACAGGAAGTGACATGCTTAACACTGTTATGGACTCCTAGGAACATATAAAAATTCGTCAGCATCTGTTACATAGGCTGGCAACATGCTATTAACATGAAAAAACATGCTAGCAACACGTAGCTAAGTGTTAAAGCATGCTATTAATGCAGTGAAAGAGGAAGTTACTGTAACTCAGGCATGCAGTCTACAAACTGCCCCAAACTTCACACGTTATATAGGTGTTATGTCCTGAACAAATACCCATGCCCAAATTCAGTTATACTCATTGCGCCACCTGCTGGCAACAGGAAGTGACATGCTTAACACTGTTATGGACTCCTAGGAACATATAAAAATTCGTCGGCAACTGTTACATAGGCTGGCAACATGCTATTAACATGAAAAAACATGCTAGCAACACGTAGCTAAGTGTTAAAGCATGCTATTAATGCAGTGAAAGAGGAAGTTACTGTAACTCAGGCATGCAGTGTCCAATCTGCCCCAAACTTCACTCGTTTGATAAGTGTTATGTCCTGAACAAATACCCATGCCCAAATTCAGTTATACTCATTGCGCCACCTGCTGGCAACAGGAAGTGACATGCTTAACACTGTTATGGACTCCTAGGAACATATAAAAATTCGTCGGCAACTGTTACATAGGCTGGCAACATGCTAGAAACATACTAAAACATGCTAGCAGCACTTAGCTAAGTGCTAAAGCATGCTATTAATGCAGTGAAAGAGGAAGTTACTGTAACTCAGGCATGCAGTGTCCAATCTGCCCCAAACTTCACTCGTTTGATAAGTGTTATGTCCTGAACAAATACCCATGCCCAAATTCAGTTATACTCATTGCGCCACCTGCTGGCAACAGGAAGTGACATGCTTAACACTGTTATGGACTCCTAGGAACATATAAAAATTCGTCAGCATCTGTTACATAGGCTGGCAACATGCTAGAAACATACTAAAACATGCTAGCAGCACTTAGCTAAGTGCTAAAGCATGCTATTAATGCAGTGAAAGAGGAAGTTACTGTAACTCAGGCATGCAGTCTACAAACTGCCCCAAACTTCACACGTTATATAGGTGTTATGTCCTGAACAAATACCCATGCCCAAATTCAGTTATACTCATTGCGCCACCTGCTGGCAACAGGAAGTGACATGCTTAACACTGTTATGGACTCCTAGGAACATATAAAAATTCGTCAGCATCTGTTACATAGGCTGGCAACATGCTAGAAACATACTAAAACATGCTAGCAGCACTTAGCTAAGTGCTAAAGCATGCTATTAATGCAGTGAAAGAGGAAGTTACTGTAACTCAGGCATGCAGTCTACAAACTGCCCCAAACTTCACACGTTATATAGGTGTTATGTCCTGAACAAATACCCATGCCCAAATTCAGTTATACTCATTGCGCCACCTGCTGGCAACAGGAAGTGACATGCTTAACACTGTTATGGACTCCTAGGAACATATAAAAATTCGTCGGCAACTGTTACATAGGCTGGCAACATGCTAGAAACATACTAAAACATGCTAGCAGCACTTAGCTAAGTGCTAAAGCATGCTATTAATGCAGTGAAAGAGGAAGTTACTGTAACTCAGGCATGCAGTGTCCAATCTGCCCCAAACTTCACTCGTTTGATAAGTGTTATGTCCTGAACAAATACCCATGCCCAAATTCAGTTATACTCATTGCGCCACCTGCTGGCAACAGGAAGTGACATGCTTAACACTGTTATGGACTCCTAGGAACATATAAAAATTCGTCGGCAACTGTTACATAGGCTGGCAACATGCTAGAAACATACTAAAACATGCTAGCAGCACTTAGCTAAGTGCTAAAGCATGCTATTAATGCAGTGAAAGAGGAAGTTACTGTAACTCAGGCATGCAGTGTCCAATCTGCCCCAAACTTCACTCGTTTGATAAGTGTTATGTCCTGAACAAATACCCATGCCCAAATTCAGTTATACTCATTGCGCCACCTGCTGGCAACAGGAAGTGACATGCTTAACACTGTTATGGACTCCTAGGAACATATAAAAATTCGTCGGCAACTGTTACATAGGCTGGCAACATGCTAGAAACATACTAAAACATGCTAGCAGCACTTAGCTAAGTGCTAAAGCATGCTATTAATGCAGTGAAAGAGGAAGTTACTGTAACTCAGGCATGCAGTGTCCAATCTGCCCCAAACTTCACTCGTTTGATAAGTGTTATGTCCTGAACAAATACCCATGCCCAAATTCAGTTATACTCATTGCGCCACCTGCTGGCAACAGGAAGTGACATGCTTAACACTGTTATGGACTCCTAGGAACATATAAAAATTCGTCAGCATCTGTTACATAGGCTGGCAACATGCTAGAAACATACTAAAACATGCTAGCAACACTTAGCTAAGTGCTAAAGCATGCTATTAATGCAGTGAAAGAGGAAGTTACTGTAACTCAGGCATGCAGTCTACAAACTGCCCCAAACTTCACACGTTATATAGGTGTTATGTCCTGAACAAATACCCATGCCCAAATTCAGTTATACTCATTGCGCCACCTGCTGGCAACAGGAAGTGACATGCTTAACACTGTTATGGACTCCTAGGAACATATAAAAATTCGTCGGCAACTGTTACATAGGCTGGCAACATGCTAGAAACATACTAAGACATGCTATCAACACTTAGCTAAGTGCTAAAGCATGCTATTAATGCAGTGAAAGAGGAAGTTACTGTAACTCGGGCATGCAGTGTCCAATCTGCCCCAAACTTCACTCGTTTGATAAGTGTTATGTCCTGAACAAATACCCATGCCCAAATTCAGTTATACTCATTGCGCCACCTGCTGGCAACAGGAAGTGACATGCTTAACACTGTTATGGACTCCTAGGAACATATAAAAATTCGTCGGCAACTGTTACATAGGCTGGCAACATGCTAGAAACATACTAAGACATGCTATCAACACTTAGCTAAGTGCTAAAGCATGCTATTAATGCAGTGAAAGAGGAAGTTACTGTAACTCAGGCATGCAGTGTCCAATCTGCCCCAAACTTCACACGTTTGATAAGTGTTATGTCCTGAACAAATACCCATGCCCAAATTCATTTATTCTCATAGCGCCACCTGCTGGCAACAGGAAGTGTGATGTTTAACACTGTTATGGACTCCTAGAAACATTTTAAAAAGTGTCAGCAAGTGCTAAATAGACTGGCAATATGCTAGAAACATACTAAAACATGCTAGCAGCACTTAGCTAAGTGCTAAAGCATGCTATTAATGCAGTGAAAGAGGAAGTTGATGTAACTCAAGCATGCAGCGTCCAATCTGCCTCAAACTTCACATGTTTGATTAGAGTCCTTGCTAGAAGGCATCTACGTGCTCATATTTGGTTACAGTTATAGCGCCACCTTCTGGCAACAGGAAGTGACATGTTTAACACTGTGATGCACTATTAGCAACACCGTAAAATATGCCATTGTGTGCTAAATGTTAGAAACATGCTCAAAGATGCTAGCAACACTTAGCTAAGTGCTAAAGCATGCTATTAACTCCATCAAACACAAGTTGTTGTAACTCATGCATACAATGTCCAATCTGCCTCAAACCTCACATGTTTGATTAGAGTCCTGGCCTGAAGACATCTACATAGCATGCTACTAATGCAGTGAATCAAGAAGCTATTGTACCTCAGGCATGCAATGTCCAATCTGCCCCAAATTTAACAAGTTTGATAAGAGTCCTGTCCTGAACACATCTACATGCCCATATTCGGTTATAGTCATAGCGCCGCCTGCTGGCAAGAGGAAGTGATATGTTTAACACTGTTATGAACTCATAGCAACATATTAAAAAGCGTCAACTAGTGTTACATAGGTTGGCAACATGCTAGAAACATGGAAAACATGCAAGCAACACTTAGCTAATTTATTCAAAGAGAGATGTAATAAAACAAACTGTTGAAATCATTTTAACTTTGAGGGCCACTTTAGAAGGCTCAGCTGACCAGCAATGAGTCGATGCTAAGACAGAGATTACATTTTCCATGGACATGACAACCTTTTTTCATACATCTCGGCCTGAAGAACAGACGCAGGTAATCGCATGCACTTAGTTGATCTCTCTCACATCCACTGTCTTTTTAAGCTTGTTAAGTGCAAATCTACAGAGCCATGTTACACATTGTTTACATTACTAACTTATTTAATATTCAGTACACATGCACAAAGTGTAAAACAAGAAGGGCATAACCTTACGAAAAAAGAAAACACGCAAATATCGCGGTTGCTGCATTCCTCTGCGGTTATGCTCGTCAATGGTATTGCAATATTTTGGTTATCGCGACAGCCCTATTTAATATTGCTAATATTTTCAGGTTCTGGCTCCATTCTGGTATAAAACACCCACTTTACACCATCCGAATCATTCCCAATGGATAAAATCTTGCCGATTTAACTGTGCTGGATATCTCTTTTCACTCAAATACATTATGGAAGTTAAATGGTTTGCGAATGCATGTTGACTTCAAGTGAAAAAGAAGCACTGGGAATCTATTTGTTTTGGCCTAAGGTAGACAGCATGTGTTCAGTATAAAGATCATTGTCAGCTGTTTAGTAATATGACAGTAGCCTTGTATTTAATGTAATGTGAAAGTTCAGACAGAAGCACTGTTAAACTTTCTATAAATGTTTTTTCTCACAAACTGACACGATGACTTTAACTAGTGGTAGACTAATGATGAAAGATATGGACTGACAGCTGAGCAGTTAAAGCCTCAACCAAAGCACCTAACCCTAGATTACTCTAGGGTGACTGCAGTTAGTGTACTGTAACATACAAAAAGCCACTGAAAAGTGACAAGTAATGAATGAGGAGCTTACACTATTTTAAAAAGCATTATACATTTTATGGTTTAAGAAAATTGTGATAAACATCTAAAAAAAAACTGTCATTTCAGGTCTTACTAATCAGTATCTTATTAAGCTGTCTATTTCTATTGCTGTTATATGGAATTGTTTACTGAGATGTCAGGTTTTATGTACTTATTGCAGCAAACAGCCATGTTATAAATGATCATATTGCATTGCATTTGGCCCACACTCAGCTGTAGTCCCTTTAAATAGGATTTTGCTATTCAGGAAGTGCCATACCACTGAATCGCATTTAAGAGCAAGCAAAATCAATGCAAAAACCTATATACAGTGCTGAATGCAGTGCCAAGTACAGGATTTCGTTGTGTAGTATGCCAGAGCGTTTTTTACCACCACACTTTTGTTATGGCCTATTGGATTATTGGTCCTACTGGCAGTTTTGCTGACAGTTTTGTCAGCCTGAATGACATTATTTTCATGAATTTCATTGAAAGTGCCTCAAGGGAAACTTTGCCTTGACGGGTGTGCTAGGCCTTAGCGCTGTTTGTAACCAAACTAATACATATTGTATTCAAATCAGTGTAAATCTTAGGGTATTGGTGGTCAGATGTGGCTGTGAAAGATAAATGAGGTAGTGAGCTGTAGAGGGGGAAGTGCCTGCTCTTGAAAGCTGTGGCATGATGCCACTTCTGCCAATCTACAGCCAATAGGCTGTGGCTATTAATTTACTCAGACATACATGCGCTAAGTGAGCATTCTGACTCGGAGGCGAATGAGTTGGACCCTGATGTTTGAATATGCAGGAAATAGGCTAGCTTTTAAAAGAAATAGACTTTAATTGTAGTGGCAAATGCCTTTGTCTCTACTTGTAGTAATATTTTTTGGAAGTACACTGAATTCTTGCAAGTAGTGTTCTACTTTGTAGAGTATAGTCAAGTACTGCATATAGTATTTCAGGAAAGGATATTTGACGATAGGGCTGCACGAGTCCAATCTGCCTCAAACTTCACATGTTTGATTAGAGTCCTTGCTAGAAGGCATCTACGTGCTCATATTTGGTTACAGTTATAGCGCCACCTTCTGGCAATAGGAAGTGACATGTTTAACACTGTGATGCACTATTAGCAACACCGTAAAATATGCCATTGTGTGCTAAATATGCTAGAAATATGTTCAAACATGCTAGCAACACTTAGCTAAGTGCTAAAACATGGCCTGAACACATCTAAAATACATTATACAGTTACAATTATAGTGCCACATGCTGGCAACAGGAATTGACTTGTATGTCAGTAATTTAAACATGCAATGTTTTATCTGTCCTAAACTTCACATGTTTGATAAGAGTCTTGGCCTGAAAACATTTACATGCCAATATTCAGTTATAATCATAGTGTCACCTACTGGCAACAGGAAATTACTTGTTTTGCACTAACTTAAACATGCAATGTCTGATCTGCCCTAAACTTCACACGTTTTATAAGAGTCCTGGCCTGAACATACTACATGTCCATATTCAGTAAAAGTCATAGCGCCACCTACTGGCAACAGGAAGTGACATTTTTAATACTGTTATGGACTCCTAGCAACATATTAAAAAGTGTCATCTAGTGTTAATAGGTTAGCAACATACTAGAAATCTGTTAAAACATCCATACAACACCTAACTGACTGCTAAAGCATACTATTAATTCAATAAAACAGGAAAGTGCAATAACTCAGGCATGCAATGTCCAGTCTGCCTTAAACTTAACATGCAACATTCTAAAAACATGGTAAAGCATGCTAGCAACACTTAGCTAATTGATAAAGCTTGTTAATAATACAATGAAAGAGGAAGTTGCTGTAACTAATGCATGCAATATCCAATTTGCCCCAAACTTAACATGTTTGATAAGTAGGTTAGCAACATACTAGAAACATGTTAAAACATCCATACGACACCTAACTGAGTGCTAAAGGATACTATTCATGCCATGAAACAGGAAGTTGCTGTAACAGGAAGTTGCTGTAACTCAAGCATGTAATGTCCAATCTGCCCCAAACTTAACATCCAATGCTAGAAACATGCTAAGACATGCTAGCAACACTCACATAAGTGTTAAAGCATGCTATTAATGCAATTAAAAAGGAATTTGCTCTAACTCAGGCATTCAATGTCAAATCTGCCCCAAACTTAAAATGTTTGATAAGAGTCCTGCCCTGAACACATCTACATGTAATATTTAGTTACAGTCTACAGTCTGGACCTTTAGTAAAGAGTCCAAACATTAGAAAAATGTCAGTCTATACAATCGTTTTATATTTTAGATGAGGACATATACATGCGTTACGAATGTGACAAAAAAAAGTCTCCAAGTTTTAGGTGACAATATATTTTTTAGGAATTCGGTGAATTACACTACACAAACCAAAATAAATACTATCCACCGAATGAAGAAGGGTTGGCTCTCCACAGAACATAAAATATTCATTTTATTTAATTTTTCGTGTTCGCATTTATGAGGAAAAATCAACGTAACGGGTGTGACAGTTCTCCGTTACAGATGTGACCGCTCTGCAAGTGGCACTAAAAGACTGCTTTAAAACTTGCACAGAGACATCAAGTGGGCATTTAAACCACCAAATATTGAAATCTGGGATACCAGTATGGTAAAACTGCACAAATAATCAACTTTATACTAAATTGCTGTATTGCAAATAGTTATGTATTATTTCTCATGTTGTCAAGCATGTGCGTTGTTCAAGAATCAATTTAGAGACCATTATTTTCCTAACAGAACTACTTGTTAAAATACATTAACAAAATATGGTAAAGCTATCGCGGTTGCTACAGTTCTGGCATTCCTCTGCTGTTTGCTCGTCAATAGAGTGGTATTACGATATTGCTGTTATTGTGACAGTCCTAATGTCCATTCTTTCTTAAACTTCCAAAGTTTCATAAAAGTCCAGGCCTGAAGACATGTAGTTGTAATAATAGCGCCACCTGCCACCAACAGGAAATATGTTTTAAACTAACTCTCACATGCAATGTCTAATCTGCACCTATCTTCACGTTTGGTAAGAGTCATGTTTGAAAGCACATGCCAGTATTCAGTTATAGTCATAGCAAAACCTGCTGGCAGCATGAACTGGCATGTTTTACACTAACTCAAACAAACAGTGTTCAATATGTGCCAAACATCATGTTTAATAAGAGTCCTGGCCCTAATGGCATCAGGAATACATGTTTTACACTATAATGCACTCTTAGCAACATTTAAATATGACAGCAAGTGCAGACATGGTAGAAACATATCAACACATGCTAACAACACTTAAGTGCTAAAGCATGCTATTAACTCCATGAAACAATTTTTTTGTAAGTCAAACATAAAATGTAAAATCTGCATCAAATTTAAGAGTCCTCGATCTGATCACATGTACAAGCCAATATTCAGTTAGCATTAGTACCACCTACTTCCAACAGTAACAGACATTTCTTACACTAATCCACTTAAAAGATGACATTTTATCTCATTTATAATGTTCTTGTTATGATGTTCACACAGCATAATTATTAATTATTCAGTATTGGGGATGTGGCAAGATTAGTTGTCTAGTCGAATAAATGTTACTGCTATTAATCTACAATGGAAATACTTGTCGATTACATTCATGTTTTTTACACATTTGTTTTATTTCAAATTATTGTAATGTTAACATTATATTTATGACTTAAGCAGTATTCAGTAAAGAATTTGATGGTTTGATTCATAAATTAAGTATTTCCTACTTATTGCATTTACAATACGTTTTGTCTGTTTTCTAGGATTTTCTCAATTTTAGACTAGTTGGTTACAAATTTACATTTAAATGTAATTGAAATTAGTCATAGCACACATACCTATATAATATATTAAGTGTATTAAGAATTTATGAAATTAATATGCATGCACGCATACAAATAGATGTTTTGTCATATTTTGTAAGTTAATTGAATTATATGACTCCATGTCCTACGTTTAATCATATCCATGATTTACTTTTTTTGTGGGAAAAGTTTTTTACAATTTACAGATGCTATAAATGAACTGAAAATATTTGATTGTATGTAGTTGCCACAACAAGCAAGGGCACCGTAGGGAATCGAACCCCATCCCAGTAAACCAGGAGTACCTTTACCAGTGTCTTTTGCTTTTTGAAACTACATGGATTGTAAAGCAAAACCTGCATTAGCAACAACATAAGAATGGCAGCAACACTCGACCTGAACATTTCTTTAAGATTGAAAATACGGACCAAAGTCAAAAATTTAACAACGCAGTTGATGATCAGTGGTCATTTAAATAACAGTTAAAATGATCAACTTTGTTTTCATCGTAAAACGCATTTTAAAAAATTAAAGAATTCAGAAACACGATTGAATTTGGTGTTAAACCCAATATTTTCAGTTTATGATGCACACAAGAAACAGCACACTAAATTTGAAATGACTTTTTATTTGTAGTTGATTTGTAATTGTTTTTCTATGTGAAATAGCAATTGTCTTGCATCCATGATCATTGTATTGAGTGCCACTACATTTTAGGCATAATCTTATAGGGTATTATCTGTCAATGTTTTTAAAAAGTATATGCTGGCTGTCTGTCATTTTTAACAGATACAACATGATACACAGTTCTAATGTGCTCTTTTTCTGAATGGTGTACACAATGATTGGTGAAGAAACGAAATTAGAGTGAAAACCGCACTTTTGTTGTAAAATAAATACAAAAAATATTTTATGTATTTATCAAATTTGCATAATTTGCATATGTTGATTTTTTTCTAATTGTAGTATAGCCTAGAATTTTAAGTCAAGGTGTCAAATGTCAGTCGCACTGGTGCTAAAGTAAACTAATTTCTGTTTGCCATACAGTAATTTTTACTCTAAAATGTGACTGAATTGAGAGATCAATTATATTTTTACCAATCGAGTATACAATTACTACTGTTTTGAATGAGTGCTAATACAGACAAATATGAATAAATGTAAAAAATATAAATGTTGTTGAAATGCAGGAAAAAAAAACATTATTACCAAACTTACAGTTGTGGTACAAGCATGTAAATTCTTTATCCACTGTCAAATAAATATATTTAATGTAATGACATTAACATTTCTACCTTGCAGTGAAAAAGCACTGCAATACAGCTATATTTGACTCAGCAGAGATAAAGTATCCACACGGATGTGAATTCTCTCCCCACCTCCTTTGCCAAACAAAGCTGGACCGTTAAACCTACAACTGGTCAAGTTCCTACTTATTGTTGTTAAAAGTATTAGATGTAAAAACAAAATACCCTCATGGTCACTGAAGCATGTTGGAAGCACAGTTGATTCGACAATGCAGAATTCACATTAGAAAAGCAGTTTTGAAAAAGTGCTAATATAGATATATGAATAAATGTTGAAAATATAAATGCTGAAATGCAGAAAAAAACTATCATGAAAGTTACAGTTGTATTACAAGGGTGTAAATTCTGTCTCCACTTCCATTGTCAAAAAAGTTTGTTTAAAATAGGCTATGACACTAACATTTCTACCTTGCAATGAAGAAGCACTGCAATACAGCTACATTTGGCTCAGCGGAGATAAAGTATCCACATGGATGTGAATTCTCTCACCACCTCCTTTGCCAAACAAAGCTGAACAGTTAAACCTACAACTGGTCAAATTATTCCTCTTCATTGCTAAAAGTATTAGATGTAAAAGAACATAAAATACCCTCATGGTCACTGAAATATGTTGGAAGCACAGTTGATTCTACATCATAATATGTTGTTTTCACATATACATGATCAATTAATGTTCCCTTTTCTGTTGTGTGACATGTTGAACAAACCCTCTGTCCGTTATAAACTTGCAGATTGTTGAAGACTTTAAAATGTTATCATTGAAATCTCCCATGACAGCAATTGTACTACTTATGGGCTCTAGCCAATCAAGTAATTTGCCCAGATTTTCTTTAAACAAAGACATGGGATAAGATGGTGGCCGATAAATAACGGCTATTAATATATCGTGTATAGTAAAGCGGCAGACTAAACATTCTAAATTGACATTTTGTACCTGGACAACTTTATATGCCAAATTTTCTGAAATATACATGCCAACACCACCATGTTGTTGCGCTTGTATTTCAATTAATGTTGGGTTACTGCTACTGTAAGATAAACTTCGTGAGTGACCATGAAAACTATAACCGTCAATCTTTACGGTTTCAAATGAGATAGCTGCAGGTAACCATGTTTCAGTAACAGCAATGCAGTTAGGCTGCAAATGCTGAGTACACGAAACCAAATCTGCTAAATGTTGGCTTAAATTTTGCACATTCATCAAAAACACACTGAAAGCTTGTGTATTTACTTTGTGGTTTGGTATATTTTTAATAAAAAATCTGGGCATGCTCTGAATTGCATTCTTAATGGTTTCTTTACAGTACACAGCCTTCTCTTCAAAATCCTGAATAATCAAACCTGACAAACTTCGAACACGACTTAATGCCACATATGCCTGTCCAGGTGCAAATATTTTTTTAAGGGACACTACAGCTTCATCAACACTAATTCCTTGCACTTTATGTACTGTACAAGCCCAAGCAAGTTTTAGTGGAAATTGATGTCGTAATCCACCTTTATTATTAACCCTTTCCTCTTCCGGATCAATACCTGTAGAACCCATTACAACAGCTGAAGCACTTGCACAACATTTTCTCCTTTGTGCACCAACCTGATTGTCATCAAATTTAACATACACTGTTTGAGGGAACTTGTTATCATTGTTACGATAAACTATGTCTGTTACTGTGCCACACACCCCATTAACCAGACCATCCATTACATCGACATTTTTACACAACATCACACGAGCACCTTTTCCTAAAAGCAGTATTTCATTCAAACATGTATTATGCGTTTTGGAATGATGACCACTTTTTAATTCAAGTTTCCCTGTCTTGTTATTATTTATAAAATCCTGAGCATCTATATCAAAATATTCAGGACAAGTTTTAAATAGCTGCTGAACATTATGCTCATTTACCTGTTTATTTGTAGGAAATATGTGTAAAACTGAGCTGACTTCACCAGTTTCACATTTTTTCAACAAGTCAATGTCACTGTTTAACATTGGAGTGCCTTTTGTACGAGTTCGTATTCTGTTTAAAAGCTCTGCAAACATATTATCTTTTTGCCTAACTATTGCTTTCAATTCCACAACTGAAAACAGAGTAGACCACAGGTTAATACCGATGTCATCAACATACAAGGGTTTTCCTTTTACTGGAGGCAACTGAAAAAAATCTCCAACAGCAATTACACTCACATTTCCAAAGGGAGAAAAGTCACCAGTTTGTTTAATCTGTCTTAGTCTACCGTGAATATATGCTAAAAGATTGTGATCAACCATGGATATTTCATCAATTATCAAAATCTGCAGGTCACTATATTTAGCACGCAAACAATTGAGCTTTTCCTCACCCAAAGGTGTGTATAGTAAGCGAACATCTATCCCAATGCTAAATGTCTTGTGAATAGTTGCTGCATGCAAATTGTATGCAGCAATCCCTGTAGGAGCAGTTAACAAAACGCAAACATTGTCAGGATGACGACACACTGTTGACAATAATCTCATTGCTTCATATTGAATAGCTTTTATTAAGTGGCTTTTTCCTGTCCCTGCACCACCTGTAATAAATACATGTAACGGATCTGGATTTTTTCCCATAATCTTATCTAAGCACCACTGTCGAATCTGATAAAAAATAGATAACTGTGTATCATTCAAAGATCTAATTAAGGCCAAACCATCACTTCTACACATATTTTTTTTCTTTTCCAAATGTGCAACTTTTTGATTATTTATTGCTAAATCGGGAATGTTTTCCTCATGTTCTTGCACTAGCTGTCTTTTGTCTTTCATTTCCTCTTTGCACAGTAAACGCTCTAACTCTTGCTCTGGGCACAGGTCACACCAGCCATCTTCTATTACACCATCACTTTCAGTTGTATTCTGTATGTTATCTAATTCATCTGCCTCCATTTCAAACTTCTTTCTATTTAAATCAACAACTGACTTGACTGAATGTCTAGATCCATCACTAAATGTCACATGACCATTCTTGTAAAACTGTTCAAATGTTTCACAGTTTGGAGGTTTTAGCTGCACATCAAAACGATATGGCAGAAACAACTGCATAATGCTTTGATAATATGGTTCTGGATTTTTTCCCTCCGAAAAGCGCACATAACAAACTACTGCAGGTTTTGTTCGTGTTCTTTTTGTGATAAAACCACAATTATTGTTTAATTTAAGCTGAGTCAGGGATTTTTCATTTTTACTTAAAACACGATATTCTGATGCAAATGTTGCCATACACATATTGTTCAAATCATTTGGTCTATTCTTATAACGATCTGTAATACTAGTCATCCACATGTCTTCTGTGGTAAGGTCATGTGATGTTGCCTTTTGCCTCAAAACACTTAAAGGAAGACTCATTTTAACTACATTGTCTCCTGTTGGCACAAATGCAACTTTCCTTGAACACTCCTTCAGATGCATATTTGTTAACCTATACACAGATTCTTGAGCACACACATCTCTGTTATGCAAGTAAACACTGCCTAGATTTTTCAATGCATCTTTTGCACTAACATTGTTCTCTTTACGTGCTTCTCTTTGGGCATTACCTAACAACAATCCAATCTCCCTTTCCGACTTTGATATATAAGAAATTATATAGACCACACAAGCATACGCATCAACAACATACTGGATATCTAAGTTTGCATTCCAACATTTTAACAGTGCCTTGCTATATTGATTTACCCAAACCTCATTAACTTGTCTTTTCAACACAACTTGTGTATTTCGACTAAAGCATTTATATGCAGCATCAAAAGTTTCTTGATTTATGCCTAAATGTTTAAACAACTGTTCCACACCATCATAGTTACTGTTCTCATCTGAAAGAGCCTTCTTGATGGCTGACAAAATCTCAACTGCCTGCTCTCTGTTCATTTTAAAATCTGTCTGACCTTTATTTACACATGCACATTCTGTAAAGTTATCAGTCTTATCTACCTGACACTTACACTGTTTTTTTGCATCACTTTTACCATGACCTATAAATGTCCGACCAGATGTTGGCCTGGGAAAATTAAAACGACAAATAGTATTTTTCTTTTTACACGTTTTGGAATGTCGCTTTGAATGCTGCTGCACAGATGTCACAATGTCCAATAATGTGTCATCATGTGATGGTAATTCACATGTTACATATTTATCAATAAATTGAATTACCTCTTCATCTGTGTTTTTATCAATCACTGGAGCATTCTCAATCCAAAACAGGCAATGGACATGAGGTGAAGCACGCTGCTGAAATTCCACACGGTAAAAGTAATCCTTAATTTTACCTATTGGATGAGCTGAAGACATAAGTACTTCCCTTAAAAAACAATGCCACCGAAAATCAAACATTCTTGCTGCAGTGACAGGATTACGACGCAGCAGCTCACACCTGTCTGCCCATTGTAATTCTTCAACCGTCTGTGTTCTTCCTTCCTGTTTCAAAATACTTAAAAGAAGATTTTTCCATCGCATATCAGCGGAAGAAAATGAACAAAACCAAGTAGGGACACCAAGCTGACGAACACAAGCTAAGAGGTCACGTTGTGCTGCTTGCCAAAAAGCTGGAGTACCTCTAATAGGTTTAAGAAAAATTTTACCTATTGGATGGGATGAAGACATAAGTACCTCCCTTAAAAAGCAATGCCACCGAAAATCAAACATTCTTGCTGCAGTGACAGGATTACGACGCAGCAGCTCACACCTGTCTGCCCATTGTAATTCTTCAACCGTCTGTGTTCTTCCTTCCTGTTTCAAAATACTTAAAAGAAGATTTTTCCATCGCATATCAGCAGAAGAAAATGAACAAAACCAAGTAGGGACACCAAGCTGACGAACACAAGCTAGGAGGTCACGTTGTGCTGTCTGCCAAAACGCTGGGGTTCCTCGAATAGGTTTAAGGAAACGATACCCATCATCAAATTCTAACAGTTTCTTTAAAGATTCCTCATTCTTCAGTATATCACCAACTTTTTGAGACATACAACCTCCTTTTCCTTTACGCAAAGCAGTCGATACATTTGACACAACCTGTTCAATTTCAGACATGTACTGAGCAAAAAATATGTATTCTACATTTTGTGCAAACCTACCATCAGCATGTAAAATTCGGTTATTAAAATACCGTGACAATGTCAAACGGTTATCTCGACTTTCATGATATGCATTACATCCCAGTGGAAATAACACTGGAAAGCATTTGGCTTCATTTGCAAGACCAGAAAGCAATTTAACAGGATTATTCCCTTCTGCTGGTGCGAGATTCAATATATCATCAAAATAGTGATCTAGTGCTTCTTGACCAATGTCAACAGGCATGAGACATGTGTCCTGGAACATGCAATGATGCTGTCTATCATGCAGTAGCTCATCTTCACCAACATCTACAGATGCTTCACTACTTTCTGCATGTGTATCACTATCCTTTCCTAAAACCTCCTTATCTTGATCCCTACAAAACCCATTTAGCCAAACTTCATTAAACTCTACATCTTTATAATGCACATTTATTTGTTTCAAACATTTTAAAGCTTGTCTTATGTGCATAGTGTCAACAAACTGATATTTATAATGACCTTTATAAGTTAACTTGCGCTTCAATTTAATAGGCAGCAAAGATCCTTCCATACTAGGAAGAGGCAACAAATTAGAAGTTTGCACAATATTTGCAGGAACACATGTTACAGGCCCATGTACTCCATTTTGCCCCCCTTTAGGTAATGCTAACATCTTCATAAATGGTATATGTAAAGCAATCAAATGTTGTTCTAAGCTATTCAAACATGCCAATTCTGGTGGAATGGGATGAACCCTCAAATTGTTTGTCACACATTCAGGTGGCATTTCACCTTTCTTAATTTTATAATGACACGTGTAACAAATCCATAGCTTGCCCCTAGGACTATCCAGCCACTGACATGGCATTACACAATTCTTATTACATTTGTGCAGATATTCTTCAGTTATACATTTATCTGAAATTGACGCTATTGCTTTTCTGTTATAATAATCTCTATTACAATTTAAAACTTGATGTCGAAACAACAATCGTTGGCAAACACAACAAACAAAATCTGGCCCATTTTTAACTAAATCCAAAAACCGTTGCATTACAAAATCAAACTGTTCTGCTTTTACTTTAATTTCTTGCCTTTTAATTTTCATACCTGCTTTAACGCGCTTCTTATGCTCAGGGCTTCCATGATACTTTCTTGTACTAATGGCCTTTACATTCTGCCTGTGCACCTGATTTAACCTATATTTTCTTTTACTAATTACATTTACCTTAGCCTTATGCAACACATTTTCCTGATACTTCCTTTTGCTCATGTCTTTTACCTTCTCCTTATGCAACACATTTTCCTGATACTTCCTTTTGCTCATGCCCTTTACATTCTCCTTATGCAAAACATTCTCCTGATACTTCCTTTTGCTCATGTCCTTTACATTCTCCTTATGCAAAACATTTTCCTGATACTTCCTTTTGCTCATGGCCTTTACATTCTCCTTATGCAAAACATTCTCCTGATACTTCCTTTTGCTCATGGCCTTTACATTCGCCTTATGCAACAAATTTTCCTGATACTTACTTTTGCTCATGCCCTTTACATTCTCCTTATGCAAAACATTCTCCTGATACTTCCTTTTGCTCATGTCTTTTACTATTACTATTTACTGGCAGATCTTTTGCAGAAGCCAAATCAAGTCCAATTTCAAAAGACTTGTCAGAGTCTTTACTACCCTCTGTAAGAGTTATACACTTTGTATGTTCGGCTTTTTAAATTTTTGATACATCTGGCTGTGAAAAAGAACCATTCTCCAAAGCCAAGTCATTGGTGGCAAAAGGCATGTTAGGGCTTTTACAACTCACAGTTGCTCTTTCACAAGACCTACTTACATGCTGAATTTGTAAAAGCCTTTGTGAATGGCCCAAACAAACGTCATCACTTGGTTTATATGTCATTGCTGAAATGATTCGCAATTGACTGGATTTCACAGTGACACAATAGGACTCAAGTAAAAATGTTTTTATAACATTGCAATGGAAAAAAAAAAACATTTTTTAAAAATGTTTCATTATTTAAAAAAAAAAAAAGAGATAAACATTTATATTTCCCTGAAATATTACTCACTCAAATTGAAACTTTGAGTGAAAACTTCACTCAAATTCTTTAAGCATTCTTACTAACAATTAAAAGTTAGTAAACAAATAATTCAATATGTATCTTCATTGTTTCCCACTTATTTTCAGGGAGCATTATTTAACATAAAATATTGAATACAATTTTTGCATAAAGCCTCTGGAACTTTGACTTTTTCAATAAATGTAATACAAACTTTCCTATTATCCTGTCAAAACACGTGAAAATTGTATAAATTTAAGATACGTGATGTTTATCTCTTACTATGCAATCACTTTTATTTATATATGAAAACGTTTATACACCACACATCAGGGTTTCCCATACATTGGTGCAGATGTTTTTATATCACTGTATTTCTGAAGGAAACCAACTGTATTCAGAAAATGTTCAATGTCATTTTCATTTCTTCTTGCATGTAATGCCTGATAAATCAGCGTTTGTGAGCAGAACGCCGTTACTAGGGAATCCTCGATCTTTACCACTCCAACAGGCTGTAGTCTTATATGCGTTACATCACAACTGTTGCAAATTTTATGACAGCACTAGAAATCTCAAATTCTCACCGCCATTCATACCATTCATAAGGGTTGAGTAACAGCGCTGATTCTGTTCGCGTTTGGCATTTTGAATCGCTTGAACACTTTGAACACTTTTGCAGATGGCGCCGCGAGCTCGCCTGATATGAACCATCAGATCATTTAAGCACGTGTTAAAAACAGCCACAGATGTGCCAATAGCAGATGCCATCCCAAACACATCACGAGTGGCACAATCAACCACCACAAAATAATCTTTGTGATGAATGATGGCACTAACTGCGCTGTGAAGGTTTATCAGACACATTCCATCTCTCAACAAATATTCTTGCAGCTTTTCATACATTACACTCTCCTCTTCTAAGGATCCAAAATCTCTGTACACTGGCAGACCTATTTCTACATTCCATTTCTTTCCAAACACATTGTGCTCTTCAATCAACTTACACAACTCCTTTTTACGGTCTCTTTTCTGGCTTGCCTCACCTACATATGTGGCTAGCTTACTCCCTTCCACACATATGTCATCAACATCGGTGTGTACCCATGTACATACAGGAGCAATGACATGTTTGATTGCTGCTACAACACTACATGCAATCAATGCATTCACATCACAGTTCAGTGGTGCAGCTCGAACATCAGTTCCAGCAACAACAGACAGCTGCAATTTTTCTGAACATATGCATGCATTATCATCACTCTTACGCTTGATGGATCTTGGAGTGCGTCGCATACGAAAGCCCTTCTTCTTCGGCATCTACAATATACAGAAAAAAAAAACAATATGACTCAAGTAAAAATGTTTTTATAACATTGTAATGGAAAAAAAAAACATTTTTTTAAAAAGGTTTCATTATTTAAAAAAAAAAAGATATAAACATTTATATTTCCCTGAAATATTACTCTCAAATTGAAACTTTGAGTGAAAACTTCCCTCAAATTCTTTAAGCATTCTTACTAACAATTAAAAGTTAGTAAACAAATAATTCAATATGTATCTTCATTGTTTCCCACTTATTTTCAGGGAGCATTATTTAACATAAAATATTGAATACAATTTTTGCATAAAGCCTCTGGAACTTTGACTTTTTCAATAAATGTTATACAAACTTTCCTATTATCCTATCAAAACACGTGAAAATTGTATACATTTAAGACACGTGAAGTTTATCTCTTACTATGCAATCACTTTTATTTATATATGAAAATGTTTATACAATACACATCAGGGTTTCCCATACATTGATTTATTTGTGGCAGGCCACCACAATATCAAAACTGACTGCCACAAATAGATTTTCCAAAAGGCTTTGACTTTGTTGCATAAACGTGCACTGCACGTTTAAAAACTAAAAACTGGCGCAGGTGTTTTTATATCACTGTATTTCTGAAGGAAACCAACTGTATTCAGAAAATTTTCAATGTCATTTTCATTTCTTCTTGCATGTAATGTCTGATAAAGCAGCGTTTGTGAGCAGAACGCTGCTTTGTGTACAGCCGTTACCAGGGAATCCTCGATCTTTATCACTCCAACAGCGCCTCCTGCTGGCAAAAAAATGAATTTTCATATGTATATCTGGTGGAAATAAAGCTTTGCTGTTTGGTCCCTCTGTCAGTTCATCTAATGCATGTAGTGCCTCTGATAAGCACAGTATTTTAAGCTGGTGCACCGCTAGTGTAACTTTGTTTTTGTTTTGCGCAAGCTGCAACAGTTCCGTTCCATGTAACAGAAACATTCAGTTTAGTGGAACTTTTACGCTTAATTAAGTGTGATGTTTTAAAGCGTGGTTAATCGCGAAACCGGTTAATCACTGCATACCTAGTTACGCCTTCTTTCTTTGCATGAACATTTGGGCAGTGTTATGCAAATCTTCCCACATAGTGAGGTAGATATGTGGGGGCGTGTTAGAACGAGCCGTTTTAGGTAGGTGTGGTTGACTCTTAACTTTGATAAAGAATATCTCTTTGGATTTGAGGCTTTAGTGTTTGCAACTTTACAGATCTTCTTTATGCACCAAGAGCTTGTAACACTCCAAAGAGAAAGGAAAAATGAAATTGCATCACATGACTCCTTTAATATATTATAAAATGTTATGTTATTCATGTGATGCAAAGCTAAATTTTCTTCAGCATTACTCCAGTTTTCAGTGTCGCATGATCTTTTACAAATCATTACAATTTATTTGACTCAAACATTTCTGATTATTATCAATGTTGAAAACAATTTTGCTGCTTCATAAATTTGTTAATGCATTTATTAAATAGAAAACTTTCATGCGTGATGAATAAAATTATTAATGTATCTCTCTTTTTTAAATCTTATACAAATGTTTGAGTGGTATCATTGTTTCCACAAAAATATTAAGCAGCAAAACTGTTTTTAACATTGATAATAATCAAATGTTTATTGACCATAAAATCTAAATGATTTCTGAAGGATTATGTGACAGCGAAACTTCTCTTTGTAAACAACAACAGATTTATAAACGTTTCTAATGACGAATGTTGCATTCCCAAATGCAAATTAAATAAAGCGGCTCAAACCAAGACGCTCTGAGCTGCAGAAAAAGACACCAGCAGTGACATTTTAAAAAGCGCTCTGGACTTCTTTGAAAACACGGTTTACTCCATAGGATTCTAATGTAAAACAGACGCTGGCAGCTTCAAAAAAGACACCAAGTGTAAACATAGCCTAAGAAACTAAAAACAACACTGTAACAGCAGACATGTAATATACATATAATAGGCTGTAGTCTTATATGCGTTACATCACAACTGTTGCAAATTTTATGACAGCACTAGAAATCTCAAATTCTCACCGCCATTCATAAAAAGTCACCCGGGTTGAGTAACAGCGCTGATTCTGCTCGCGTTTGGCATTTTGAATCACTTGAACACTTTTAACTGTCCTGCAGATGGCGCTGCGAGCTCGTGCAGCGCCCTCAGGACCATTCCGTCCATTATGTTTTAGAAAACAATCTTTTCGCAGTTTATTTAGGTAATAGCTTAAGGCCAGTTACACGATTTCAGTTATCATGCAGTAACCAACCGGGCCATTGTAATATATTTTGCTGTCAAGCAAAAAATAAACTCATGACTAACAGGGAAACCGCTTAGCACATACTCATAACCTCAATCACAAAAAACCCTCATAACTTATGCCCTCCACACATATAAACGCCAGAATCCTTAAAAACAAAAAAAAAAACTATCAAAAACAGATCGTGAAGAAATAGCAGATCTGACGTCAATTCAAATCACATACTGTAACGCCTTAGCAGTTATTTTATCTCCTAATAACACTTTAATTAATACTCAATATTACAAACTCGTTAGAATTTAGCAAAAGAAAACCACATGAAGCTCTACCTCAACAACCTACGAAGCATCAATCAAAATAATCTATTTAATCATCAAAACTCACCGTGTCCTTTGTCGTTGTTCTTCTTCTTGATCTCCTCCTTAACGTTAAATACTTGGAAATGAGCCGTGAAATATCAGAAGTATCTCCAGTTGTGTCTCTCTGAATTTGCTGGAAGCAAAAGGGAACATACAGCTAACAGCAATTGGTTTTTACCCCATAGTAAGGAGCGTCTTTAATTTAAATTAAGCCAATTAGACACGCCATAAAGAAAGGAAGGGGGGACATGATGGGAATCCCGGCTCTTTTTAGGGAACCGGATCATTTGGCTCTGCTCAGTAATAAGATCCGACTCTTTCATCTCCCAAACGGCCTTCATTAGTACCTCTTCTAGCTTTTTTAATTCAGTTTAATTTAGTAATGTTTGGCCTGTGATCACATAAATTATTCAATGTAATTAGGCTATAAACCTTAATTTTTTTACATGTTAATTAAAAAACAGCTAATGTAAAACCAAACAGTACAGCTTTTTAAATATCTGAAAGTACACTCTTAATATCAGTCCGTCAAGCATTATAATATAATAATCAAGTATTATTTAATAATAGAAGTTTAGTAATTAGGATTAAAACTTGGTAACAATGAACTTAGGACTGGTGCTTTTTTTGGTCATTCAGTGTTCCTGTAAAAATAAAAAACGGAACAATAATACTGATAAGATATTATTATTATTATACGAATTCTACTAATAAGAACAATATAAAAACGCACTAAGGATTAATGAGCTACTGGATTCATGACTCGAACTGATTCGCTAAAATCTAAACGGGGATGATAATACGTGAGCACCAGCCAATGAGATTGTCGTTTGCACATTAGTTCCGCCTACTACAGGAAAACCCGGCAGTTCTTAAAAGCTGAAGAATTCTAAAGGAACTGTTATTTTTACAGGAAAATACAACAAAATATATCGTTAACATGTAGCGCATCAATTCTGCATGTTATGTAAGACTCTCGCTCGCTCCTTCTCTTTGCGCGTGTGAGAGAAAGCGACGGCGAGTCGTGCGCCTTCACACTAGAGTTTACGTTAAGTGAAAATATATCTGTGCTAATCATATACTCAGCCTCCAACTCACACACTGTCAAGTAAAATCGGAGAATTTATTAGCCATTGGCTAATATTACACATCATTTAGTCGCATATGCGTGTGATTTACTCGCAATGTAACGTTAGAGGGTTATATTGTATATTGTTTATTGCGCTAAGTCCCAAACTGCCCAGTCTAGTAAGGACGCGAAATAAATCTATAATGGGTCACGAACACTCGCATTTGTAAACCTTTATTTTTTGCATGATGCTCTATGCACACTTGTATGTAAGTAGTGTAAGTAAACTGGTCAGCGCAAGATTCTCAGCTGTGGCATGCATAAACCTATTCATTTGTATTTCAAACATTATTTTTAAACAAGCAATAAAACAAATAAAAGCCACATTTTATAATAAGCCACTCACAGCATGACAAAGATCTTGCCATTTAATTTGATACCTATCCAAAACAACCTTACAACATTTGCTGTCCCACTATCACACAATTGACCCAAAATTAAGACTTCATAACAATCCCAACTTGAATACCTCTAAGTGACCAAAACTTTAACCAGGAATGCTGCATTCCCCCACCCTCCCACCAAAAACTGAGAAATTGTATGCACATTTCCAAACATATTATACATGACATTATACAATAAACTAATATATGACCTTTTCAAAGAAACTACTAAATTACACTTACCTTATGATACATAACATTCAAGAAGTCTGGGGAATCAGGAGATTCTTTATATCTCTGCCTCTAAAAAAATATATTTTTACTTCTCAGTGTAGAGGATTAACATCCCTCAACTAGGTGATACTATTTCAATAACAGACCTTGCGAAATACCCCAAAATAAATATATTTAAAAAAATTTGTCAGGTAAAAAATGCTACAGCATAATAAATAAAATCAACAATAACATTTTAAACAGATTTTAAACTGTAAATAACACTAGCATAAGGAAACAATAAAATCATCCAATTGTTTTTTTTTTACACAGTTATATACGTTATATAAACTTTTTTATCACTTTACCATACAATATCCAACTTACCCCAAACTTCACACATTTGATAAAACTCCTGGCTTGAACACATCTAAAGGCCAATATCCAGTCAATCATAGCGCCACCTGCTGGCAACAATAAATTACTTGTTTTACACTAACTTAAACATTCACTGTTCAATCTACACCAAACTAAACAAATTTGATAAAACTCCTGGCATGAAGACATCTACATGTCAATATTCAGTTATCATACCACCACCAGCTGGCACGAAAAAAGCAGAAAGTTTATCACATGTAAATGACTTTGACATACTCCTCCTATATTTACCACTTTAAAACCATATTGCCCACCGTTCGCTATTTTCTTATAGCCACCAGGTGGCGGTGAGCCCGGGTGCGAGGGCCCTTTCATCGCTGCTTGCAGCTTTAATTAGGGCCCGAGCACCGATGGTGTGAGGACCCTATTGCAACTATGGAACAACAAGGTAACTTAACATAACAATACCACATTTCATACAGCCTCTCTGAAAATATACATACTGTTCCTCTCATATAACCTTCTCTGTCTCTCTATAGAAGAAACATCAATAACATCTACAATCAACAAAAGAACTTTCCACGTACCCCAAGGTAAGCAATAAATATTTGCACTAGTAACATCAAGGCTCTACTCTTACTTTTATTTTAAATATTTTTTTATTATTATAAAAAAATCAGGAGCACCTTCTGATCAATAACAAAAATTAGCCTTCCCATTACAAGATAATATTTGACTCCTTAAAATCATTTACAGGAGCATTTTTAAAACTTTCTAATGGCATATTATTGAAAGTATGTCATCTTGTGTCAAATTCAAAACTATATATTTATGAGCTTTTTTCAAATTTTCTAATTAAAACAATAGAATAAGAATAAGTTAGGCTACTGATCAAAAACAATTAGTATGAACAAAATTCATTTGCACAGACGTGCATGGCACAAAAGAACACAAAAGTGGCTTACAGGTATATTTACAGACATTTAATGAGGCTCAGTGGTGGTATGAGTGCAATTAAATTCATAAATCCATGTTGAGATTAATATTTTAAATATAAAATTTGAATATAAAAATATTAAAAGATTTAAATAACTTAATACTTTAAAAATGAAAAGTCACTGTTTTATTACTGAATCATTCATTCAATTGATTCGTTCAAACGACTGATTCATTCAGGAACAAAGCAAGTTACTGTCTTTATGAACGGGTAGTTGAATCATTAATTCACTAGATTCATTTAAAAACTCACGTTCATTCATAAACGAAACATCGCTGTGTTTGCTTAGAGATGCACTGCAGCTTAGCTATGACTTTGACACTCACTAAATATTAAAGTCTTCTTTATTGACCTTGAAGTTTATTGTATTAAATCAATATCATATTTACAAACTCCAGTGAATCGCTTATTTACATTGTGTCTTTGTTATCATAAGAGGATTCATGAGCTTGCATAACTCAGCACTGAACAAAACAGTGTTTTGAGCAGTGATTGAATTCTGATTGACATTACGTTCAAGGAATCAGCAGGTCTGATACATTACTCAATGCTGCAAAAACACGTTGTAAGTAGAAACCGTTGAAATTCCTCATGCGCAAACACAAATATGCTGATCGGGTCAATTGCACTGGTGCTCCTAAATAATTTTTCATGTTCACACCCAATAGTTTTCAGCTTCGTTATACATTTTAGAAAACATTTTTTTTCTTCTCTCCTACAGGACTGCAAGTCTGCTTGTTAACAGACTCCATGTGTCGAGGAATTGAGGACTACCTACCAGCTGCAAAATGCTGGGTACACCCAGGCACTACTCTTGAGAGATCTACTAAACAGCACATATACCACTTTGAGACAATACACAACAATGCAGTGATACTACTCCACATCGGAACAAATGATATTGAAAGTGGAGCATCTCCATCGCTGATCATCCAACGAATGAAAGCACTAATAACTTCAATCTCTCAAGCAACTCCTCACATTCTGTATTTTGCAATTAGTGCTGTCTTGCCACGACTTACAGATGACTCAACAAAAAAAACAACTGTGAAACAATACAACGCCATGCTACACCACTGGACTATGCAAACAGACAACATCATCTTTCTGAACACAACAAAACCTTTCCTCAAACATGGAAAGATTGTCCACTACCTATACAAACATGATGGACTCCACCTTAATCAGCAAGGAAAACACAAACTTTTTACGTACTTTCAGCAGTTCCTCTGGCATTTTTGCCACTTTCCAACACAAACAAAACATGTTTAAGTATCTTTAAAAAAAAATTACACCAAACTTGTTCCCATGAATATCCACTACGTGTTATCTTTTTCTGAAACAATAAAATACCTTTCTCTTTATAATAAACCATGTAACTTATTCTTGAACTTCACCTTTCTCTTTACTACACACATAACACCAACACAAATAAATTCATTTTCACTATCACTTCATCATTATATCTTTGGCATTTCCTTTTGTAAACACCACATATACATTGCATATCCAGACATACTTATATAACATACTTTTGATATACAATGATACTTCGCATACTACACATTTCCTGTTACAACATACATACCTATAATACACTTGCAACAGTCACCAAATATGTCTTCTACATTTATCTTTGCTTTGCAGTACGTTACACTTCTATATATAGTCATAGATATTCACTTCTTAAACTTCACACTTCTTAAAAACAATACAGTTTATTCTACTTAGCAGATAATTCATTATTTATACTTTCCAAATATTCTATCACTGCTTACTGGTTTTTCAACTTGAATGTACTTCACCTACATATTTACTGTATAATCTACAGTACTTTCCAGTATTACATGACAAAGATCTTGCCATTTAATTTGATACCTATCCAAAACAACCTTACAACATTTGCTGTTCCACTATCACACAATTGACCCAAAATTAACATTTCATAACAATCCCAACTTGAATACCTCTAAGTGACCAAAACTTTAACCAGGAATGCTGCATTCCCCCACCCTCCCACCAAAAACTGAGAAATTGTATGCACATTTCCAAACATATTATACATGACATTATACAATAAACTAATATATGACCTTTTCAAAGAAACTACTAAATTACACTTACCTTATGATACATAACATTCAAGAAGTCTGGGGAATCAGGAGATTCTTTATATCTCTGCCTATAAAAAAATATATTTTTACTTCTCAGTGTAGAGGATTAACATCCCTCAACTAGGTGATACTATTTCAATAACAGACCTTGCGAAATACCCCAAAATAAATATATTTAAAAAAATTTGTCAGGTAAAAAATGCTACAGCATAATAAATAAAATCAACAATAACATTTTAAACAGATTTTAAACTGTAAATAGCACTAGCATAAGAAAACAATAAAATCATCCAATTGTTTTTTTTTACACAGTTATATACGTTATATAAACTTTTTTTTATCACTTTACCATACAGTATCCAACTTACCCCAACCTTCACACATTTGATAAAACTCCTTGCTTGAACACATCTAAAGTCCAATATCCACTCAATCATAGCGCCACCTGCTGGCAACAATAAATGACTTGTTTTACACTAACTTAAACATTCACTGTTCAATCTACACCAAACTAAACAAATTTGATAAAACTCCTGGCATGAAGACATCTACATGTCAATATTCAGTTATCATACCACCACCAGCTGGCAGAAAAAAAGCAGAAAGTTTATCACATGTAAATGACTTTGACATACTCCTCCTATATTTACCACTTTAAAACCATATTGCCCACCGTTCGCTATTTTCTTAAAGCCACCAGGTGGCAGTGAGCCTGGGTGCGAGGACCCTTTCATCGCTGCTTGCAGCTTTAATTATTAGGGCCCAAGCCACTAAGGCGCAGGGGCCTCTTGTTTTC
>NW_015648135.1:0-986 GCF_001515625.1 Sinocyclocheilus rhinocerous
GTGGACTAGGATGAAGACTAGCACTGCATCAATTTGTTGCAACCAATTAAACACAAAGGATGCTCACACCAAAGGTTGATTTCATTTAGTTCATAGAAATTAATTGATAAAGTAAAAAAAAAAAAAAAAAAATTAAATGGCTATTTTTTTTCTTTTTTATCATTTTTGATGACATTTCTGACCCACTGTGTGCCATGGCTGTAAGACGAGAGAGATCACATAATTTAATGGAATATTAATATAATACAGAATCATCCTCTGTAAAGAAATGAGAATTTATTATTATCTTTGTAAATGTGCGCTCTTTTGAGCTAAAGGCTTAATGGAGCTGTTTAAAGTAGCCATGTGATCACAAATTAATCGGCACAGACACTTTTCAATACGTGTGTCCTTCTTCTATGTGAAATAATCATAAATACCAGTTTATGCTGTTTGATTCTTGAAGGTCGTAGTTGGAAACTGTTAGCCCCGGCTGGCCCGTTTAGCCCTTGCGCTCAGTCTAATCCTCTGTGTTTTTCTGTGTTTGCCTACAAGCTACAGTTTAATGACACTTATTGGAATTGATTGCTGCTTAAAAGTAACGTGACTGTCTACATACGGGGGGAAAAAAAAACTGCTGAAAGACAAAAGTAAAGTTGGGGTGCTTGGACTCTTCGTGTGCATTTTGTAAGCAGAGGTCACACATTGAGTTGTTCCAGAAGGTGGCAGCACTGTCCCATCACAATAGCAGCAACTGCAACAACAACAGACAGTGTTGCCAACTTAGCAATTTTTGTTGCTACTTTTCAATGTAGCCAACTTAGCAATTCTGTTGCTACTTTTCAGTCTACACTAGCAACTTTTCTTCCAAAAGCACCTAGCAACAAAAGTAGCTATTTTTATAATTTATTTGGCAACTTTTAGCAACTTTTGATAAGTGATTCAAATGATAAAAAGGAACGTTTACCATTTAAATTATACAAAAAGAGAAAACCAAATATGCCTAG
>NW_015648136.1:0-203 GCF_001515625.1 Sinocyclocheilus rhinocerous
CGCTAGCATGATTAACATGTGACTAGCATGTTGTTAGCATGATTACCAAGTGACTAGCATGTTGTTAGCATCATTAGCAAGTCACTAGCATGATTAGCAAGTTACTAGCATGTTGCTAGCAAGTTACTAGCATGTTGCTAGCATGTTTCTAGCACGATTAGCATGCTACTAGCATGTTGCTAGCATTATTAGCAAGCCACTAG
>NW_015648136.1:763-973 GCF_001515625.1 Sinocyclocheilus rhinocerous
AAACGCTGTGAATTTTTTGAGTTTAGTTGCCGTGTTTCTGCATGTTGTTGTGTGAAGAATGCGTCCACAAAACACAGACACGTTCGGGCATTTTGTGCAGATAGCCTATAAGTCGTAATATTAACGTTATGTTGTATAAATAACGAAGCGTATTCTATATGAGATAAATGATGAGTTAAATCCCATTGATTAAAAACCTGCTGCTTCATT
>NW_015648136.1:1032-5506 GCF_001515625.1 Sinocyclocheilus rhinocerous
CGCGCAGCTCAAAACAGAAATGCAGAACATTAATAACTACTGTCATAACGTTATAATGAGATCACTATTGTAAAAAATGATGATAATTCTTAGGGTTTCGCTGACGTTTAATGTTAATTATCTTTTAATCAAAACATAAAACATTATTTACCCCATTTGTATCTGCGAGGCGTCCGTTACACATTTTCCCTGTGTGTTAACGTTAGTAATTATGACTGTCGAATGTCTGACTTAACTCTTGGTAATGTATTTTTCCCCCGCCCCAAAACATATGATTCAACTATCAGTCAAATATCGGCAAGATTCGAAAATTCCGATTCGACTATGTAAATCCTTAGTCGGGGACACCCCTAGTATTTATTTATTTTCTATATCTTGAACTTGCACTGTTTTATGTCACCATGAAAATAAACTTTTTACATCCCGAAGACTACTCTGTTGTAATGAGCCTTCCTTCCATTAGGAGGCCAGTACACATGAGTACAGCAAAGCAAATTTTCAGCTGCATGTGTTTTTTTTTCTGCAGTAAGACTTTTCAAGTTGTGAGGCTGGAGAAACTGTTTTTAAAATTAAAATGCTACCTAAAAAGCAGGATAAGGCAAAAGATATGGAAGAGCCTAGACCTCAAGATCAGTCTAAACCATAGAGCTAAGGTAAAGTTTCATCTGGGTAGACATCAGACCCACCCACAACAGAGTCAAATCATATCATGGCCACCATGCCAGAGTCTCCCCCCATCACGCACACTGGATCTGTCTTGGGGCAGACAAGACTGGCATCCAGCGTGATGGATCCACATCTGAGGTCTGTATGAGCGACAGGCAGGTCAAGGAAAAAAGTCCCAATGCTTCTTAGCCCGGCAGTCTCAGTGCTTCCAAGTCTGGTTGTCCCAAGTCAAGTTCGGAGGTCATCCCTCTGTCTATGGCTAAAGCTCTTCCCGAGGTGGCGGCAACCGCTACAGCCCCTCCCAAGGTGGTGGCAACCACTACAATTCTTTCTAAACCATCTACCGGCTGTGTTATGACTACGAAGTCTGTTCTGTCTATTTCCCATGTCATGGTTATGGAGGCCATTCACAAACTCTTGTGCCTTAGTTGTTTTGTGGTTTGCCATGACCCTCTGATCTCCAGTGGTCTTCTGCCCCGCCATGGCCTTCTAATTTCTGCTCTGCCATGGCCTTGTAATATTGTGTGGTCTTCTGCTTTGCTGAGGTGGTCATCCCCTCCACCATCTCCACTTGGTGGTCTCCATCACCACTGGCTACACCATAGTCACACGACCCTTCATGTGGGTTGCCTCTGCTCCATGATTTAGGCCCACCACTGCTCCATGTTGAACCATGGTCCAGGCCTGCCACTGCTCCACAGCCCAGGGGTTTCATTTATAAAACTCTCCGTCGATTTCATCCTAAAAGTATACGTAGGCACAAAAGCTAGATTTTGCGTACGCTCAAAAGTTTTCAGATTTATAAAACCATGCATACGCCAGAACCTGCACAAAAATCCCTAATTAAATCCCAGTCAGGGGAAGATTGTGCCTACGTGCATCTCCACCCTGACTCCTCCCCGAAATCACCATATATGGAGCTTACAATGCCTAGTTTTACTATGCATAACCTCATCTGCATATCATTTCTATGCATATTCCCATCCATGTGACACCATGTTTAACACCGTCAAAGGTACAAGACATTAAGGAAATATGAGATTCGGACTATAAATGCCATTTGTGCCATACACATTCATTTTAATTGCTAAAAATCATCCGGTATCCTTATCCGGTATCCGGTTATGTTTTAGAATAAATATATCAAAATATCCAAAAAAAACTGTTTAAAATAGTTCTCAGAAAAATAATTTAGAATAGAGTTGATCTCATTCATTCCATCTGTGGTTGTACAGTAAGCTATTATCATTGGTCCTATTCAAACTGGACAATAGATCGTTCCACCGAATCCAGCAGTGTCTGCCACAATATCGAAGTAAGTGCGCATCATTGATCATTGTTCTCGCTAAAAATATTTTCTCATAACATGAGATGTGCAGTTTACTTTAAAGATAAATTATTGTGCGCCTATAGCACTCCTTGCTGTCATTAAAACATAACATACACAAGAAAAGTAATCAAGCGCATCCACTACAAATAGGCTATGTCTAAATTCATGTAATTTTGGTTTAACTTCTGCGTAATTACTTTATGTAATTTCAGTGCTTATCTCCATTAATGAGAGTGGAATATTTAATGTAAATGTATATGATGAAATGAAAAGAGTTTAAAATCATTGTTTACTTCATTACTTTTCTCTCTTCAGGAAAAAAAGTCTGTATGCATTGGTCAGAGTTTGCGTACAGGTGCGCAAATTTTCCCGTCAAGTTTGTTTTTTATAAATCCCACCTTTTGCGTAGGAAGTGGCGTACGCCTTTCAGGGCAGGTGCAGCTGTGGTTGTACAGTAAGCTATTATCATTGGTCCTATTCAAACTGGACAATAGACCGTTCCACCGAATCCAGCAGTGTCCGCCACAATATCGAAGTAAGTGCGCATCACTGATCACTGTTCTCGCTAAAAATATTTTCTCATAACATGAGATGTGCAGTTTACTTTAAAGATAAATTATTGTGCGCCTATAGCACTCCTTGCTGTCATTAAAACATAACATACACAAGAAAAGTAATCAAGCGCATCCACTACAAATAGGCTATGTCTAAATTCATGTAATTTTGGTTTAACTTCTGCGTAATTACTTTATGTAATTTCAGTGCTTATCTCCATTAATGAGAGTGGAATATTTAATGTAAATGTATATGATGAAATGAAAAGAGTTTAAAATCATTGTTTACTTCATTACTTTTCTCTCTTCAGGAAAAAAAGTCTGTATGCATTGGTCAGAGTTTGCGTACAGGTGCGCAAATTTTCCCGTCAAGTTTGTTTTTTATAAATCCCACCTTTTGCGTAGGAAGTGCGTACGCCTCATTCAGAGCAGGTTTTGTGTGTACACAACGGTTATAAATGAGGCCCCAGATCTGCCAATGCTCCATGGTCCAGACCTGCCAATGCTCCACAGTCTGCCATTGTTCCACAGTCCAGGCCCCCACTGCTCCACGGTCCAGGCCTGGCAATGCTTCATGGCCTAGGTTCGCCATTGCTCTGCGGTCTGCCATTGCTCCATGGTCTCTTTAGAAGGTGGGCATCCGGATACTGGCTTATATTACCTCACCCGTGGGATCTGTTTCGCGAACACAGGGACATGGTGCTCAGGCACCTCAGTCATCTTGGGTTTCAGGTCAACTAAGAAAAGAGCAAGCTCTCTCTATGCAGAGCACCTCTTTTGGACTCGGTCAATATGATGGCACATTTCATGAATGAGCATGCCCATTCAGTGCTGAGCTGCCTGAATTCGTTCAGGAGGAAAACTGCTGTACCACTGAAACTCCTGGAGCATATGGTATCCATAGCAATGTGATTGGATTGATGAGACTGCTTCAGCACTGCCTGCAGAGCCGAGTCCCGAAATGGCCATGGCACAAATCTGATGGTCACAAGTCCCATGTCCAGATGGAACCTCCATGCGTGGTTCCTGGACAGGATGCAGCAGACTTATGCCGGGTTCAGACTACACAATATTTTTGTCGGTCACGATAGTCACTGTGTCAGATTACACGATTTTGACTCCTAAAATCTTGTCGTGGACAAGAAACATGTCAGACTACACGTTGCTTCCCGACCATTCATCGCGTGCCATCTTTAACGACGCATGTGATGTCATCTAGAAGGCGGAACTAGCGACTGACTTCCGAAAACAAGAGTGTAAACATTGCTGAAGCGCTTCCGCTATAGGTCCCGAATGTGTGTGCCTCGCTTTGTGTCCGGCAAGTGGGAGAGCAAAAGTTTTTCACTTTCAGTGAAAATGTTGTATTTGAAAGTCTAAATGCCAACAAATATGAACGGAAGCAGAATAACGGGAATTTTAGCTGAGCAATAGAATATAAAAACAACTAGAACAAAAGTTGCTAGGTAACAGTGACGTGCATCTTTAACCGCGGGGAAAAAAATGGCAAAAACAGAAATTATATGCCGTCTGTAATGCGAACGGTCAATTTGACCGCTTTGGCCCTTCAAGGTAGAAACTTTTGTAAAGTATTTTGTGTTTTGTAATTTTAATAAAATAACAATGTTATAATAAAATATATACACATTTAGGAAAAGTCAGGGTATTATAGTGGGTTTTATTTCAACAAAGTTAAAACATTTCAAAATTTAAAAATGGTCAAAATGACTGCCTTGGTACTTCTAGTGTTAAAGTAGGCTGTTGTGTTTTGTCTTGTTTTCTCATTAGATTTCAGCACCGTTGTCGTTGCTAGGAAACATTGTTTCACTTACTGTGTTTTACCGTGGTAAATACGTGCTCAAGTCACGTTTGTTCTCGTGCGTATCGCGGGACTTTCCAGTTTCGGTTTGCTAAATAGTAAGGCGTG
>NW_015648136.1:5945-7272 GCF_001515625.1 Sinocyclocheilus rhinocerous
CTGAAAATCTGGCTCCTGAGTACAAATCCTGGAGAATCTTAATAATTGGGATCGCACAATTCCTCTAAAAGTGTGGTGGGGGTGATAGCTCCTGTAGTGTAGTAAGGCGTGGGTGTCCATCTCTTTGAAAAATACCTTCACGTCTAGTTGGTGTGTGGTAGGAAAGTTTGGTCCTTTATATATGGTAGTGTCAAGGAAGTCAATGGCTTGGTTGTTGGTGACTGACTTAACTTTAATAGATCTATGATGGGTATTTAGGGTTAGTAGGAATGTTTCAAATTCCTGATGGCCATATTGCCATACCCCCCATATATCGCCTAAATATCTGTAATAACAATGTGGTAACCTTGTACATTTGGGGAAGACAGTCTCTTCCCATTGAGCCATATAGATGTTTGCATACGAGGGAGCAAACTTCTTTCCCATTGCTGTGCCTTTGGTTTGTAGGTAGTATTCTCCATGGAACTCAAAGTCATTACGAGTGAGGCTGAGTTCCAGTAAGTCGAGAAGTGCTTCGTCCGGTCGGGAGGTGTCAGGGTGTTTGCTAAAGGTGTCTCGTATTGCTCTTAAACCTAGGGGAGTTTCTATGTTAGTATATAGACTATCTACATCAAGGGAAAATAAGAAGGAATTGGGAGGAATTTTCTCTTTTTTTACTTTTTCTACAAAGTCATATGTGTCTTTTATGTAGCTTTTATATTTGGTGGATAGGGGGTTTAGATAAAAATCGATAAATTCTGCAATCCTGTAGCTCTCGCTCCCACAGTCTGACACTATGGGGCGACCTGGAGGCATATTTGGAGTAGGCCATGTACTTCGAGGTTTATGGATTTTAGGTAAGAGGTAAAAGCGTCTTGATCTCGGGATCTGTTCTCCTACTAGGTAGTCAGCCTGTCTTTTATGTAGATAGCCATCTTCCAATAGCTTTTGTACTGTTTGTTGGATGTGGGGTATTGATTCTTGGAAGATAGGGGCTGTCAATTTGGTATAAAATTCTGTGTTTTGTAATTGACGGAGACTTTCCTGTACATATTGAGGTTTGTCCATAATAACTACCGCACTACCCTTGTCCGCCGGTTTAATGACAATGTCTTTTCTGCGAGAGAGGTCTTCTAAGGCTTCAATCTCCTCCGTTGATAGGTTAGGCATAAGGGTGAAGGGACGAGCGGGACGAGCGGTAAAATCGGTGACGTTTCTGTCAAAAAATCCCATGTTTCGTTAGGTAGAAGTTGTGGTGGGTGTGGTGGGGGCGATTTTTGACAAAATGGTAATGCCTTTGTTGCATCCACACCTGTTCCAAAGTATAGAGTCCTTTGACTCTTTCTAT
>NW_015648136.1:9823-11282 GCF_001515625.1 Sinocyclocheilus rhinocerous
CTGAAAATCTGGCTCCTGAGTACAAATCCTGGAGAATCTTAATAATTGGGATCGCACAATTCCTCTAAAAGTGTGGTGGGGGTGATAGCTCCTGTAGTGTAGTAAGGCGTGGGTGTCCATCTCTTTGAAAAATACCTTCACGTCTAGTTGGTGTGTGGTAGGAAAGTTTGGTCCTTTATATATGGTAGTGTCAAGGAAGTCAATGGCTTGGTTGTTGGTGACTGACTTAACTTTAATAGATCTATGATGGGTATTTAGGGTTAGTAGGAATGTTTCAAATTCCTGATGGCCATATTGCCATACCCCCCATATATCGTCTAAATATCTGTAATAACAATGTGGTAACCTTGTACATTTGGGGAAGACAGTCTCCTCCCATTGAGCCATATAGATGTTTGCATACGAGGGAGCAAACTTCTTTCCCATTGCTGTGCCTTTGGTTTGTAGGTAGTATTCTCCATGGAACTCAAAGTCATTACGAGTGAGGCTGAGTTCCAGTAAGTCGAGAAGTGCTTCGTCCGGTCGGGAGGTGTCAGGGTGTTTGCTAAAGGTGTCTCGTATTGCTCTTAAACCTAGGGGAGTTTCTATGTTAGTATATAGACTATCTACATCAAGGGAAAATAAGAAGGAATTGGGAGGAATTTTCTCTTTTTTTACTTTTTCTACAAAGTCATATGTGTCTTTTATGTAGCTTTTATATTTGGTGGATAGGGGGTTTAGATAAAAATCGATAAATTCCGCAATCCTGTAGCTCTCGCTCCCACAGTCTGACACTATGGGGTGACCTGGAGGCATATTTGGAGTAGGCCATGTACTTCGAGGTTTATGGATTTTAGGTAAGAGGTAAAAGCGTCTTGATCTCGGGATCTGTTCTCCTACTAGGTAGTCAGCCTGTCTTTTATGTAGATAGCCATCTTCCAATAGCTTTTGTACTGTTTGTTGGATGTGGGGTATTGATTCTTGGAAGATAGGGGCTGTCAATTTGGTATAAAATTCTGTGTTTTGTAATTGACGGAGACTTTCCTGTACATATTGAGGTTTGTCCATAATAACTACCGCACTACCCTTGTCCGCCGGTTTAATGACAATGTCTTTTCTGCAAGAGAGGTCTTCTAAGGCTTCAATCTTCTCCGTTGATAGGTTAGGTGTAAGGGTGAAGGGACGAGCGGTTAGGGTTTGAAAATCGGTGACGTTTCTGTCAAAAAAATCCCATGTTTCGTTAGGTAGAAGTTGTGGTGGGGGCATCCAACTCGATTTTTGACAAAATGGTAATGCCTCTGTTGCATCCACACCAGTTCCAAAGTATAGGGTCCTTTGAATTTTTGTATGGAATCGGCCTAGATCCACCAACAGGTTGTTTCGATCGTGACGTTTTATCATATGCGAAGGAATAAAAGATAGTACATATCCAGGAAGTACATATAGGGGGTTCGTGGAAAAAAGCCCATTCAAAAAAATT
>NW_015648137.1:0-518 GCF_001515625.1 Sinocyclocheilus rhinocerous
ATATTAAGTGACTTAGGGCATATATTTTAGTAGGCTACAATAATGTCAATGTGACTGTTTTTGCTAGATTTGTTTAACGAAAATAGTTCCAAACAAACTTAGCAGCAGAACTGTCGCGCATCTCTGAGCAACACAGCGTCAGCGGTGTTTCGTTAGGCTACTGAATGATTCGCATTTTTGAATTAATAATTTGAGTCAATGATTCAGTGGTCCATTCATAAAGACAGGCGCTTGCTTCATTCTTGAATGAATCAGCCGTCTGAACGAATCGTTTGAATGCCTCAATGACTCACTCATTAAGACAGTCAACTTGCTGCCACCTGCTGGCGGGTTACTTTAAAATTTAAAAGTAACTTTTTTTTTTGTATTTTTTACAACTTTTCATATTTGTAAATAAAAAAACCTGATGTAAAACACCAAGCTCATAGCATTATTTATGCTGTTGTAATTTGCAGTGTTAATGCATTCATGCAACATTTCAGCTTCATTAAATTGTCTGTGTAAATGCATCTAAATGC
>NW_015648138.1:0-542 GCF_001515625.1 Sinocyclocheilus rhinocerous
TATTTTTGCTTTTTTACTTTTCTTTGTATATTTATTTATTTATATATATATTTATTTATATTTGCCTTTTTACATTTCTTTGTACATTTATTTATTTATTTCTAATTATGGCAGGATTGGCATTCCATAGTGTGACGCAGTGCTGTAATACTGTGGTTACCCTCATATGTCACACGCCAGGATTCCTCAAGGACGCGTAAGGCGCCTCAGTGAACTATAAGACCTCAGATGTCAGAAAAAGTTTTACTGATAATGCGAACTATACCGACAGTTAAGCAGATGTAGAATATAAACGAACGCGCAAGGTTTCACGCTGATGTAGAATATAAACGAACGCGCAAGGTTTCCCTCAGAAATCTGTTAAAGAAAACGCATTACAGGCTCAGTAAGTGCACTAATGCAACGACAGCTATTAAAAGAAAGACCAAAGATCTTTACTGATGATGCAAACTACAAACAGGCAGATGAGGATATGAACACAAGTTACGGAATGCGCGAAACTGCACGTTAAACATTTCCCATAAAGAAAACACTTAACATGG
>NW_015648139.1:0-218 GCF_001515625.1 Sinocyclocheilus rhinocerous
TACTCTTTCTATTAACTTACCTTCGGATGTTTAGTCGTGTTTATTGTTTATGTGCTGAAACTGGTGTTAATGTGGAGGAGATGATCAGTTCACGTGCGCCTCGCACTGCTGCGTCTGTTGAACTGAGGCGCTACAGCGATCTATCACTCCACATTAACCTCCTGAGAACCAGAAATAAAAAGCTTTGTGAATTTAGTATTTTTTCATGTCATTACATT
>NW_015648139.1:354-527 GCF_001515625.1 Sinocyclocheilus rhinocerous
TATGTCCTCTGTAGAGGACACCAGGACTCAGTTTTTCTAAAAAATAAAATGACAAGAGTAGACATGAAAAGGCAAAAACAATGGGAATTATTTTTAAATTACCAATCAATTTTTAGGTTTCAGGATTTTTTTATAACTAACTGTTTAAGGATGGTTCTCAACTATGTTATAAA
>NW_015648140.1:0-498 GCF_001515625.1 Sinocyclocheilus rhinocerous
CCTAGGACTAGTTCGCAAAAGTAGGTTTCTGACAAAATTCAAAATATCGGAAAATTTTTATAGACAGAAATGAAATCGGAGATAGCCATTTTGTTTTGATTGAGCCAAGGAATCCAATGATATAAGACAATTGAGTCTACGACAAACGGTGTAGGAGTTATTAGGGCTTTTGCGTTTTTGATCGCTGTAGCGCCCCCTATTGGCCGATTGCGGTGAGTCTTTGGATCTGACAAGAAGGCCGGACTACTACAATCTGACCAAGTTTCAGCTCTCTAGGCCTTACGGTTTGGGCTGCACGATCAGTTTTAGGGAAGAATAATAATAATAATAAAAATCCTAACAATTACAATAGTGCTTCAGCACTACGTGCTTGAACCCCTAATAATGAAAAAGATGCATTGGGATCAGCATTTATAGTCATTCTGAACTCCATTGGGGTTAGACAACACGTGCCAGGGCCTACTCATTGTCGGAATCATACTTTAGATTTAATACTGT
>NW_015648141.1:0-433 GCF_001515625.1 Sinocyclocheilus rhinocerous
GAAAGTTTCATACAAATTCTGAATGGATTATACCCTAGAAAGTGTCCCGTTATCACTAAAAAGCGGCACTCATCTTCATCGCGATCTTACAAAGTTCCGTTATAATCAGTGAAGCTCTCTAAACTGCACAATGAATCTCTTATTTACATCGCGTCTGCACTTAGTCATGAGATGATTCACGAGCGTGCAAAACTGCACTTAAAAACTGCGGCGCTTTCAGCGGTGAGTGAATTCTGACAAAACGTTTCTGATTGGCCATTGCGTTCAAGAAATCAACAGATATGTCTGTGATTGGTTACATTGCTCAACGCTGGGAAAACACGTTGAGGGTATTTAGCGCTTGGCTAAGCACTGCAGTGGGGCTGACATCAGGGATTCCATTACTGACAATTTAATGGAATTAAATGCCCCCCCCGCCCCCCCTAATGTAGCC
>NW_015648142.1:0-1245 GCF_001515625.1 Sinocyclocheilus rhinocerous
ACTGTAGCCTACTAGCTTACAATTGATTTAGCCTACCTATTACAACAGTCCACTTACATTACATTCACATTTAGTCATTTAGCAGACGCTTTTATCTAAAGCGACTTACAAATGAGGACAATAGAAGCAGTCAAAAATTGTATTTGGAATATGTTCTGATTTTCAGTGCAAAATGCAGCCTAATTGCAATGATGTACTGAAGGATTTTACAATATGGTGAGAAATAAATATTTTCATGAATGTGCAGTACTTGCCTCATGTGTTTTGTTTAGTCAATATATTCATGTACTTTAACAATATCTAAAAAAAACTGGGTAACACTTTCTACGAAGTCCGTATTTATAATACATTATAAGGGTATTCTTAAGGCATTATAATGAATGCATAATGCATTATAAAAAAACTTATAATATGTTGTATCATCTCATGAATAATCATAACATCAGTTATAATACATCATAATACTTATGTATTTGTGGTTATAAGTTTAAGAGTATGATTATTTATAACACACAATGAACACCATATTAAATCTACTTCATTTACAGAATAATGGACTGTATCATATCTTGACATTGTTTATTTAAGATCTGCACAGTATCTTACTACAGCTTGTGAGTGGTTAGATGTTGAGTGTTTCCTGTGGAGCTAATGTTAATTAATTGATGTGAGCTTTATACTCCAACTGAAAAAAATGCAATGTTTTATATGGTTACATTTTATTTTGATGGTCCCCTTCATCAATCGACTATAAGCAACTTTACATCTACATGCCAACTAAAGAGAAAAAAAAATTTCTAAAGAGAAAAAATATTATTATTATTATTAATACTACTTATAAGTGGTCTTTGACCGCTTTAAGTAAAGTAGCATAAGAAAAATGGCAAGATATGAGACTTATAATACATTATAACTATGAGAAATATAATCCATTGTAAAAGTGGATGCAACGTGTTCATTGTGTTATAAATCATCATACTCTTAAAAGCTATAACCACAAATAAGTAAATATTATAATATATTAAAACTGTTCTTATGAATATTCATGAGTTGATATAACATATTATAAGGTTTTTTATAATGCATTATGCATTCATTATAATGCCTTAAGAATACCCTTATAATGTATTATAAATACGGGCTTCATAGAAAGTGTTACCCAAAATGTATATTTTACTCTGAATTATTGCGCTCCTATTTGATTGCGCTCTGTCTGTTTAGCGCGCATGCGTGCAGCAGCGCTCG
>NW_015648143.1:0-183 GCF_001515625.1 Sinocyclocheilus rhinocerous
CTCACGGTTCGCAACCAATCAGATTTGAGAACGAACTGTTGTATATATATATTATATGTATATACTTATACAACAGTTCGTTCTCAAATCTGATTGGTTGCGAACCGTGAGATATTGTACTGGTATCACTACAGGAACGCCCTTTCACAATTTTGTATCACTCCGCTTGTTCTAGCCGGGTCT
>NW_015648143.1:451-543 GCF_001515625.1 Sinocyclocheilus rhinocerous
ACACAAAGAAAAACAAGTAGATAGAACTAATTCCACACCATACTAGTGTTTTTTTTTTTATAAAAAAAGAAGATAAATAGATAAAGTAGAAT
>NW_015648144.1:0-549 GCF_001515625.1 Sinocyclocheilus rhinocerous
TTTTGATGGTGGTTTTAGCCACAGAACTATAATAGAACACATATTGTAGACATTTAAACCAATACGTAATTTAGTTTAAAATAAATACAATCTTCTACCTCAGCTTCAAAGGCTGTGTCTTGTTACAGATTTCTCAAAGAACATTTTCCAGTTGTTTTCATTGTCAAAAGAGATGCAGAAGTCACGCTATTGACATTCAAGAATAGCTTGCTGCAGAAGTCACGCTATTGACATTCAAGAATCGCTTGTGAAACCTTCCAAAGAGCCTCCAGTATTACTGCCCCCTAGAGGAAGATACTGCAGTTGTTTTGACTGAGTTTGACATTCAAACCTTTAATAAATGTATTTAAAATCAATACAGTCTTCTATTTCAACTGCAAAGGGTGTGTCTTGTTTCTGATTCCTAAATGAACATTTCAATTTAGGTTTTACTCTAATATGTCATTCAGGACACATGCTATTGAATTGAATTTATTTATTTTTTTAATAGTTGTTCATGAGTCCCTTATTTGTCCTGAGCAGTTAAACTGTCCATTATTCTTCAGAAAA
>NW_015648144.1:1058-1294 GCF_001515625.1 Sinocyclocheilus rhinocerous
TGCATACCTTTAAATGAATTTATTAACAGATTTGAATTTCATTCAATAGCATGTGTCCTGGATTACATATGACAGTAAAACCTGAATTTAAATGTTCATTTAGGAATCAGAAACAAGACACACCTTTTGAAGTTGAAATAGAAGACTGTAGGCTATTCATTTTAAACGAATTTATTAACAGATTTTAATTAAATTCAATAGCATTTATCCTGATTTACAAATGAGAGTAAAACCTG
>NW_015648145.1:0-491 GCF_001515625.1 Sinocyclocheilus rhinocerous
GTTAAACCGTTTCTGTCCTCCAGTGATTTTGAAAGGATTATTCATTCTTTTATTTCTGTAAGACTAGATTACTGTAACTCACTGTATGTGGGTATTAGCCAAGTATTGTTAAATCGTCTTCAATTGGTTCAAAATGCAGCTGCTAGGCTTTTAACAGGTATTCGTAAAAAACAGCATGTAACACCGATTTTAGCGTCACTTCAGTGGTTGCCAGTGCAGTACAGAATTGATTTTAAACTATTGATTGTTGTATATAAAGCATTGCATAATTTGGCCCCACCATATTTAGTGGATCTCCTTCATATACACAAACCACCCAGGTCTCTCAGATCAACAAATCAAATGATCCTAGACATTCCAAGGACTAGATTGAAATTGAGTGGTGACCGGGCATTTGCAGTAGCAGCTCCGAAGCGCTGGAATATGAGTGGTGGCATTTGCAGTCACTGTAGAAAAAAACAGCATATGCTGGTTAGGTATGTTTTGACGCT
>NW_015648146.1:0-481 GCF_001515625.1 Sinocyclocheilus rhinocerous
TCATCTTCCAAACCGCGTTTTTGTCTTATTCCGAATCACTACGGTTAGGGCTGTCGCGATAACCGCAATATCGCTATTGACGAGCAAACCGCAGAGGAATGCAAGAACCGCAGCAACCGCGATTTTTGCGTGTTTTATTTTTTCGTAAGGTTATGCCCTTGTTGTTTTACACTTCATGCATGTGGACTAAATATTAAACAAGTTAGTAATGATAACATAATGTGTACCATGCTGATTTGTACAGAGGCTCCGTAGATTTGCAAGCCTAAACAGACAGTGAATGAGAGAAAGATCGAATGAGCGCGTGCGATTACTTGCGTCTGTCCTCCAGGCTGAGTCATATATATTTGTGAAAATATGTTGTCATGTCCAAGGAAAGCGAAATCTCTGTCTTAGCATCGACGCATAGCTGGTCTAGCTGGTCATCAAAAGTGTCGCTCAAAGTTACAATGATTTCAACAGCGTGTTTCATTACGTCTCT
>NW_015648147.1:0-1965 GCF_001515625.1 Sinocyclocheilus rhinocerous
TGTAGTGGTCATACGAGTCAGAGCTCAGTTGTAATTATGAGTTCTACAAGGACGTGAATGCTTTTTACATGTTCGACTCTCGTAATTATGCCAATTCTGATGTGCCGTGAATAGACTTAAAGTACCATAAAATAAGTGTTGTTGTTTTTTTTTGGACCAAGCCACTAGTCACCATCCACTTTTATTGTGTGCAACAGAAAAAAAATAACAACATACAGGTTTGGAAAGATATGATGGTAAGTCTATAAAGAACAAAACACAAACACATGAGTAGTAGTGCAGTGGTACTGACTGATGAAAGGCTCTGCAGTCATCTGTGTTTCAGCTCCTGTGACTCTGGACCCAGACACAGCCTCCAGTAAACTGCTGGTGTCACAGGACTGCGCCAGTGTTCAGTACGTAGAAATGAATCTGCATGTGTCTGATAACCCAAAAAGGCTACATGACGGGGTGCTGGCCTCACAGGGCTTCAGCTCAGGTGTGCACTGCTGGGACGTAGAGGTGGGTGATAACAACAACTGGACACTGGGAGTGATGGGGGAAACGGTGAACCGCAAAAAACTTTGTAAAATGAATGCAAAAAATCGCTTTTGGTGTTTTCGTAATGTGGATGGTAAATACAAGAAAGGTAAAAAACCTGTCAGTGATATTGATAGCAATGAAAGGCCAAATATCATCCGACTGGAGCTGGACTTTGACAAAGGAGAGCTGATATACATTGACCCTTCCAGAAACAGAAGTCTGTGCACCTACACTGGTGGATTTCCAGAGAAAGTGTTCCCATATTTCTGTACTGGAGATGTGGACACACCACTGAGTCTTTTCCCAGCAAATACACTAAACGTCTAAAAACCAAAACTAACATGACATTTTTTTTTTTTACACATGATCAAGTGAATGCTGAACACCATAAATAGCCTTGTGCACAAGTTTTGTGCATTTGTCCATCTTTCTTTAAAACAAAAAGGCATTTGATTTTTTTTTTTCTTTAACTGAAATGACCATCATAAATTTAGTATGGCTTAAGTGTCCAAATACCTTTTTGGAGCCACTGTATGTCCAGCAATGTGATAATTTAATCATGCAATGTTTCAGTACAAATGATGATGCATTAATAAGGCAGATTTTAATGTGATTATCAATGTAAAAAGCAATAAAGACTATTTGGTGTACCGATGTGATATTACAGAATTGCAAGTGAAATGCAGTGTGGTGACTTTACCTGTGCCAGCTGATTGGTCAACTCAACCTGGTGGCATTTCCTTCTTTCTGATATTGGCAAGTGTGGAGGACGGCACATACCTGGAACACCTGCTATGATGAAACTCATAGTCTTTTCTTGCAATTCTGAGTTTATATCTCACAATCCTGAGACATAAAAACAGAATTGCAAGATATAAACTTGCAATTCTGAGAAGAAAAGTCCATATTGTGAGATATAAACTCACAATTGTGAGAATGAAAAGTCAGAATTGTGAGATAAAAAGTTTCTAAAAGCCATGGCTGAAACAAAAAAACTGAAGTTCTGAGAAAAAAGTTATTTTTTTCATCCAGTTGAGGAAACAAGCTTCCATAGAAATCTGACCCTAAATTGATTCTCCCTAATATACTTTGCTGATAATAAAAGTCTACAAGGCTCACATGGGGTAGTTAAAGTCCAGAGTGAAGATGTCCTCCGCCACAGTAATCAGTGCAAGAGTTGTCAAAGACATCATTGCTTGTGCATTCTGAGATTATGAGTGTGTGCATTCAACAAAACATACAGTCAACCAAATTAAGTAAACAAGTCAGTTACAAACTAACTAGTAGTTGCTAATCCCCAAATGTAAAATGTATGCTCTAATTAAAGTAAGACGTCATGCTGAGCAGGTGCAGCCGCACTATGTGATCATTTCCTGGTTGTTAGTCTTTGTAATATGATATCCTGGAGGGAGGAGTTGATAAATCTTCTACGTAAACGAAAGT
>NW_015648148.1:0-322 GCF_001515625.1 Sinocyclocheilus rhinocerous
CCCTGCGCTTCCGTGTGCGTCACTTCTGAGCGGCGCATGCGCAACACCGACCTGATACGTCATTCCCTCGGAACTGCTTCCAGTGTACAACAGTGAGCGCAAGCTACATTAGTGATTATTACGATTTGAATATGGATATTTTTCTTACAAAAACGCATCGATTCGCTACAGAAGGCCTTTGTTCACCCCCTCGGAGCCGTGTGAGACACTTTTTTTAATGGATGGGCGCATTTTATTTAACTGCTTTTGAACGGATGCATGCAACACCCGCTGAGTGGCATGAAACAGCTTGAAAGATCAAAGACAATATTTAATATAACTC
>NW_015648148.1:356-529 GCF_001515625.1 Sinocyclocheilus rhinocerous
AAGACTGAAAGTGTAGGAATCCCTCAGGTTGAGTGCAGTGTAGAGAGTAACATGACCCTCCTCCTCCTGTTGGTGTGAGCGAGCGGTCAGTCACGTGTGTGTAGGATGGGGGTGAACTAGAAGCTGCTCCTGGAACTTACGCAATCGGCAACCGGCCGTTTTTTGTCTTATTG
>NW_015648149.1:0-503 GCF_001515625.1 Sinocyclocheilus rhinocerous
GCAAAAACAAAAGTGTTGCTTTTATAATTTTGTTCAGTGTATATGAATAGATTTTTACGTGCACCAATAGTTTTCTCTTCCTCTTCTCTAAAGCAGCACAGCATGGCCTCGCCCCCTTTGCTGCCTTTTCCCAAGGGCGGGGTTTATCTGGGTTTGTTACGTCACGAGCCCGGGAAGTAACTTCTTGTAGTCCCTACCAGCCGTTTTTGTAGGCATTAAACTGCCAGAATTTTAAAAGAATATCTCCGTTTGCATTGAACTTTCAGCTTTGTAATCTTGCAGATATTGTTTATGCTCAAACAGCAACATTACACACTAACTAACGTTAAAAAAGTGAAATCGCAATGAACCACCCCTTTAAAGCAAAACTATAGGTGTGTATGAGTAAAATACTAATATTTAAAAAAAAAATTTAAACTATAAACAATGGCTTCTGAGTTCATGGCAACACATTTAAAATATTAGTTGTATTTATTTATTTATTTTTTTTGCTCAAGACATTT
>NW_015648150.1:0-144 GCF_001515625.1 Sinocyclocheilus rhinocerous
GGACCACTCCCAGCAAGGGGAACTAATATGTTTTCACGTTTGCTTAGGCTGAACACATGGCTACAAACAATCTGCAGCTTAAAAAGAGTCAATTTCATCGACAACTTCAATCTTTTCTGGGGCCATAGACAACTGTTTAAACTG
>NW_015648150.1:833-973 GCF_001515625.1 Sinocyclocheilus rhinocerous
AAACCCTCCATCTGCTGTAGGTGAACCAAAAACAACTGATAACAGCTCTCAGTGATATATGTCGGGTCACCGCTATAATAGCAGCAACATTCACGAATGTTTACAGAACAAGTGGGAACCCAGTGTGCCTGTAGTTTTCT
>NW_015648151.1:0-251 GCF_001515625.1 Sinocyclocheilus rhinocerous
TTTAATGATATTCTAATGGGCCGCTTTGTGACATCACAAAAACCCCGGGAAAAAATGCTGTAGTCCAAACGAGCCGTTCATTGTAGTTCTTGCAAAAGGGATTTTTTTAAAAACGAAATATCTCCCTTTGGAGTGGACTTTGAGATTTGTAACTTTCTAGATCGTTTTTATGCCCAAACATACACACTACACACTGACTAAAATTCAAAAAGTGAAAAAGCATAATAGGACCCCTTTAAATTAGGGTTTTT
>NW_015648151.1:387-670 GCF_001515625.1 Sinocyclocheilus rhinocerous
TTAATGTATTAATAATGATAATTATTATTAGGCGGCCCATTATAATTCGGCTATTATTATCAAATGGCCCCACTTTTTCATTCAGCACTGTATTTCACATACACGCAAACACACACATGTGCGCGCGCAAATGAGGAGCCTGTAGCCGGTGAAGGAGTCTCCAACCACAAACACAGACACAGTTCGTCTGCTGATATAAGGTATTTCGTTGCACTTTAACAAGTAATCTGAACGTAACTTCCGTGCGTCGATGCGGCAAACTTGTCACAGGACGCACGGTCCT
>NW_015648152.1:0-963 GCF_001515625.1 Sinocyclocheilus rhinocerous
GCATTTATGAATTTTGTTTTATAAATGTATTATTTTTGAGGCCGAACTGGCTCCATATGTTTTCCCTCCCCATGTGCTCCGTGACCCAGTTTCTCCCTCTCATTGATTGTTCATTTGATTCTGGTGTGTCTTGTTTCTAGTCCTAATCACCCCATGTATTTTAGTTCCAGTCTGTGCGTTCCTCCTTTGTCTGGTCTACTATGTTGTGTTGCATACACTTGTACCTGTTATGTATCTTTCAAAGTCATTGTAAGCCCTCTTTTGAGCGAACCCCCCCACCATTATAAAAAAAACCCCAAAACAAAACAAGTGGGCTCCCCCAAAGTCCACGGTATAATTCGCACTGGTGACAATAACAGGAATATAACAGCTTGACAGTAAACTGTTTTTGCAGTATCGTCTAATATTATTGTCCCTTTAAAGCAAGACTGTAAACAAAAAACTTTTTTTATGGAAAAAAAAAAAAAAACAGCCACTGTCTCCAAAATTATTTCATTGTTCAATTATAACAGACACAGCAATGCATCATGTTCTGTAAGATCATCATGTTTGTAGTGTGTTCCAGCGGATTAAAACGTAAAATATATATTTCAGAACTAGTGGAGTAATAGTAACTAATAATACTAATAGTAAATGTGTAAAGTTGCATAAAATGGAAATACTCAATAAAGTAGGCTAAAACTACCGCAAATGTGTATTTAATGGTTGGATTCCACAACTGATATCATAAAACAATACAACATTTACCGTAGGTGTCATAAAAACAACTGATAAAAACAATACAACATTTACCGTAGGTGTCATAAAATTTACTGATGACTTAATATTAAAATTTTCTATTGCGCTTCTTATTTGGCTGTGAGATTCGCCAATTTTTACACTTTTGTTAATAATTACCTGTCAGTGATCAGTTTCCGAGTCAATGTCAATGTCAATGTCACTTTATTTATAAAGCACTATTTA
>NW_015648153.1:0-743 GCF_001515625.1 Sinocyclocheilus rhinocerous
AAACGGTTGATTCATTCAGGAACGAAACACCATCATGTTGCTCAGGAGACGAAAAACAGCATTGTGTCTGTGTTTGGAATGATTTTTGTAGGCGAAATAGAGCAAAAACAGCTAATATGGTGTCTAAAACGTAAGTCTGTTGATATTAATTTGTTGTTTATTGTTGTATAAAATCAATAGGCTATCACATTTGTAACCATGCTGATTTTTTTTTTTAAACGGCACTCTCCGTGTGATATTAACTATATGAAATGATATAAATATATAGATTTTCTGCCCCCTTATCTTGAATTAAGTGATCATTCTTATAATGCGTATTAATAGACTGAATCATGCCATGAAAGAACGCACTCTATGCTTACGCGCCCTAAGTTAGTGTAGTCGCTTATGCGTGCACTCTGTAGGTGTGTTTTGTTTGGTTTTTGCGATATACTCGATCTTATGCGTTCTGTAGGTGTGTTTTGTTTGGTTTTTGCGATATACTCGATAATATCATGATGTCTCACGAGTTCAGTAACGTATTTGCGCTAAATCTGCACTGATTTGGCTTGCATGAACTTCACAAAGAAATTAATGAGTGAACATAACTTACAAAAGTAACCCGCCAAATTGGCTAGTGATTTGACAGCATTACCCGCCACAGCTGATTTTTACCTGCATTTGGCGGGTTGGCAGGTGTTAATTTCAAACCCTGATCATAACCCTAGAACAGGGGTAGGCAAGTTCGGTCCTAGAGAGCCGCA
>NW_015648154.1:0-3290 GCF_001515625.1 Sinocyclocheilus rhinocerous
AAATGTTGTTTCTGTAAGTAGAAAAATACAGTTTTAGAATCCGGTTAGTAAATACCTGTAATATTATTTAAGAACAGGGAGAACATAAAAACCTTTAATTTTAAGAACAGGGAGAACATAAAGACCTTCAGATTATAGACAAATTTAGAGCAGACGTCACAGTTATGTCACTTGCAGCTGCGCGCGCATAGTGGTTGCAGAAAAACACTGGGAACAAGTGGAGATAAATGGGTAAATCCATGGAATAAAAGAAAAAATATATTTTTGTGCCTTTTGATGTCAATAATTTTGATAGAATACTGTCGTCAAAGACGCCATTTGAAGCTAAACGCAGACGTTTAAATGGACATACTATGGATGAAAACTGCTACATGCAAGTAACCCTAATCCTAACCCTAGCCATATAGTAAGTACATGTAGTTAATTAATATTACTCAGTACTTAAATGTATAATTACACTATAACAAGGACACCTTAATAAAGTGTAACCGGAGGAAGGAGAGGGAACACAGAAGGGAGGAGGGAAAAAACAGACAAACTCACAAAAAATATTTCGCAGAGAGTGTGACATAATCTAACAGAAGTTATATCCTGACTCAGGGTTAACTTCTCCGGAAAAGTGGAAATCAACTGCCTAACGAGTGTTTAATAATACTGTATTAATTGGGTAGGTTTAGTGTTACTACAGTAAATCCATATTAATTTGTGGATTTCTGGAAAAGTAGGCTATTCTAACTAGATAGTTGTCGCACAGTGTTTCTCCTGTTTTCCGCGTCAGTGCTGTTGAGAATGGCAGGGCTGTTTCATCTGCCTTTAAAGTAGTTTAAATCACCGCGAAGGCTGGCTATAGGGAGAGCTTTGTCCCAATAAGGCAGCATCTAGGCCATTTAATAATTTTAATAAATAAAATAATTTACACTCTATGTTATTATTGCATCCTGTTAATGTACAATAATACTGAGGTGCAAATAGTCTAATTAGCTACTATTTACACTTTGAAAAGATCTGCTACTTTTACAAAACGTAAATAGAATGGCTATTTTCACTTAGTGTAAATAGCACATCTCTAAAAATGCTGCTGTTTTCACTTAGTGTAAATAGTAGCCTACATATCACTATTTTCACTGTAAATAGCATCTATGGCAGCCATGTCCAAAGTCCGGCCGTGGGCCAAATACGGCCCGTGGATGAGTTTCAAACGGCCCGCAGCTTGTCTATTGAAATGTGCTCATATGCGCTGTCATTTCTTTAGTGCACGATAATTCTTGAACGCACCAAAAGCGGAAGAGCTCTGAACAATGCCTTTACTCGCTGACAGGTCTCGATCAGGCGACCACTAAACAGCACTGTGAGAAACGTTCGAGTCTGGAGCAGAGCTCTCCGATACAAACCACAGACTCCGTGGTGGTTTAACCTAGTGTAAAGGACTGGCATAAAGTTGGCTTGACGTTGGACGTTCCATATTCGCAAGTCTAGGGACCATCTTTAAAGTTACATACGACATTGGTGTACACATTTCTAACTTCAATAGCATTTGAGGAGAATTACAGTAACACAACCAACTGTAAAGTGTTCATGTCTCAGTTATAATGCACACCTTTTAGATTTTCGATATTTATTAAAATAAACTGTCAAATCATATGTAAAAAATGCTGTTTATTTCACTACCGAATCACACAAAATGTATCATAATTTAAAGCTAAAAAGCATTTGAGCAGAATGACTTACAGTCATAAAACCAACTAAATAAATATCAAAAATCTAAAAGGTTTGCATTATAGTTGACACCTACATGAACACTTTACAGTTGGTTGTGTTACTGTAAGTCATTCTCCTCAAATACTATTGAAGTTAGAAATGTGTATACCAATGTCGTATGTAACTCACCGTCCCATCTGTGGGACGCTTGGCTCTCTTTTTTTGTCCTTTTTCTCTGTCAAATCTTTTAGTAATTATCATAAATTATATATCATTTGAAAGCTTAGAGGCTCAAGATTCATCCTGTGAAAACCATTTTGAAATCGGACACTGCGTTACCATGGAAATGTTACTTTAAAATCTTTGGGCGGTCTGCTCCCCCTTAGTGGGCGGTGTCAAGTGTCATATTAAAAAATGCATTCTTTTAGAATCAAAACTTTTTATAATCTTGACAAAAAACATATCATTGGAAAGTTCTGAATCTCAGGATTCCATATTTATTTTGTGATAGAAGTAATATTGACAGAGAAATCTAGACATTTGTGACAGAGAAATGCATTTAAAAAAATGTTATGGAGTTTGGATGGGACCCGGTGGCTGTTTGTGGTATAATGCCCTAAATAAAATCTCAAAGGAACCTCTTTTTTTTTTCATATCAACTTCAAATTTGGAACATAACTTATTTAGACATAAGGCTTTAATTTTATAGCAATTTTAGAGTAAAACCTGTTATGTAAAATATTTATTATATATAAAATAAAATGAGTACAGTGTATTTTCTTTACAGTAAATTTAAACTTAATACTTTAAGTTTTTGAAAAAAAATCCACTTTTGCAATAATCTGCTGATTTTCTTCTTTAAAATGAGACCAACCTTAGGTCTGTGTTCCAAAGTGTTCATAAATTACAACAATTTAAGTTTGGATAGTGCACTTTCATGCAGCCTATTTAAAAAAATGGGGGGTGACAGTTAAGGGGTTAAAGACGGTCCCTAGATTTGCGAATATGGAACGTCCAAAGTCAAGATCCCACCACTAGGCCAATCAAATGGCTGCTTTTCAGTCACCTCATTGCATTACCTGCCAAAGTACATGCATGGCCTTCGTCAGAAAGACTTTTATGTTCTTGGCAGATATTCTTCCCAGAAATGTTCTCCAAACAAGCAGACACATTTCCACATGTTAAAGTTCGCATGCAACAGAGGCCTCAGGGAGTTACATAAAGAGAAAACCCATTCACCCTAGAGATTACACAATACCTTGATCATTGAATACTGATTAAAGATGACATTCAAAAGATATATGTAAGATATAAGTGAAATAAATGTAATTTAAAAAATTTCCATTACATTTTTGGTCCTTTATATTAAACTATACATACATACAAGATGCTGTTTTGTTTCTACTTGTTTTTTGCAACTTAATTAATTATATATTGTTTATAAACATTATTTTAAACATGCACGTTTTTTTCAAAGATAGTCGTGCTTTTTATTGCTTTGAAGAAACGTGCATTAGTAATACTTTGCTCGATGCACTTCTTGTGGTCTCAGGAGAGAAGCCAAAAGCTTTTTTTCCCCCTAACTGAAAGTA
>NW_015648155.1:0-212 GCF_001515625.1 Sinocyclocheilus rhinocerous
ATCAGTAATCACTCTTGTAGGGCTACATGAAGTGATTTCCCATCAATTTTTGAACACTGACCAGTTCCAAATGTGATATTTCTTTACAATTCAATAATAAGAAGTTAATATTGTGGTATATATTAGACACAATATTGTCTGATTTTGCTAAATTGTGTAAGTACAAATATTACCTATAAAGTCACAGAAGAACTGTTGTGCGTCTCCTAATA
>NW_015648155.1:323-532 GCF_001515625.1 Sinocyclocheilus rhinocerous
TTTGTTTTGATGTCAAATAAGTCTTGCTGTTTTGCTTTTTTGTTAAAGCAGTGTTTCTGTTGTAAAGTTGTACAGCTACAGTTAGTTGTGTTGGTTTTAAAGCAGGTTTGATTTTTTTTTCATCCTTATCACTCTGTATTTACAGCAATTTCACTGTCCACTCCATTCAAATGTGGATGAATGGTTACACATAGATGTGTGCACACACT
>NW_015648156.1:0-356 GCF_001515625.1 Sinocyclocheilus rhinocerous
ACACACACAACTCAAGCATCAACACTAGAAATTATGCTTGACAACAGTAACAAGTAATCAGACTTTTTACATCAGATGTATGCCATAATTAAGATAGGTTTGCCATAGAATACAGTGATGCTGGTTAAACTCAGTACAAGGACTAGCACATGTGCGAAATTTCATATCAGGTAAAAATATATTCTCATTAATATCCAGGGTTTCTGCAGGATTTTTAAGCTCAAATTTAAGACTTTTTAAGACCTTTTTTAAGACCTGCACAAATAAAATGAATACCATATGAGCGGGGTAGGGCAATGTCTATAGTACCATATTAAACTGTAAAATTACTGTAAAAAGCATAATTTACAGTTCAG
>NW_015648156.1:872-2086 GCF_001515625.1 Sinocyclocheilus rhinocerous
GATAACAATACCGTGCATATTCATTACCGTGATATATCGCATTACCGAATACCGGCACAAGTCTAATATATATATATTCATTCTGTGTAGTCAGTTCACAGCAGTGACAGAAATTAATCTTTTCCAATAAGTTCAAATAGATTTTTACCTTTTATGGTCATTTTTACCTTTAAGCCATTTTTTCTAAAAGTGTGCACCATCTTTTGAGTCAAATTCTTGCATTTGGGTTGTTACCAAGCAAATTAAATCAGTATCAACAAAATGTATCTTTGCAATGCAGAGGAAACACAGAAGCTGCATCTGAAGTGGCATTTAGATGCATTTACACACTGTTTAAAGCAGCTCTGAGGGACATGGAATACAGCAGTTACAAATGCTTAAATAATGTTTTGATATTTTAAACATAAAACATTGAAAACTGATGTTTGAAATTATTTAAAAAATGAAAAGGTACCTTAAATGTGAAATTAAAACTGCCAGTAGGTGGCAGCAAGTTACTGTTAAGTGAGTCATTGCGATTGAACCAAATTATTTAAACGGTTGATTCATTCAGAAACAAAACTGCCTCATGTTGCTCAGAGACGCAAAACAGCGCTGTGGCTGTGTTTGGAACGATTTTTGTTGGAGAAATAGAGCAAAAACAGGCAATAGGTGTCTAAAACGTAAGTCTCTTAATATGAACTACTTGTTTATTGAACTGTAGTATAAAATCAATATCACATTTGTAATCATGCTTACTTTTGGAGAAAAAAACGGCACGCTTGGTGTGATTTTAACTATATCAAATTATTTAAATATATACATTTTCTGCCCCATATCTTAAATTATGTGATAATTCTTAATGCATTTTAATAGATTCATGCAGTGAAAGATCGCACTCTAAATGCGCGCGCATTAGTCTAACATGCTAGACTTCATCACCTAATGTATGCGTGCACTCTGTAGGTGTGTTTTGTGTTTGCTTTTCGCGATATACTCATAATATCAACTCGCACATCGTTAAAACAACAATTATGATATTATCGCAGACCATAGGCTACATATCGCACACCCCTATGTTTAGATTTTTATAATGCATTGTCTTTTTATCGATCCACCAGTTCACATTTAAAGCGCTGCGTGTTTGCAGGGTAAAAACATGGGTCGATTTTTCGCATTGGTCTGAATTATGAACAAAACAACAGTTTTATTGAAAATGCTCATTCATTCTCTGC
>NW_015648157.1:0-571 GCF_001515625.1 Sinocyclocheilus rhinocerous
TGGTGTTTAGTGTTTGTGTGAATGAGACTGTGCACCTTCTATATAAAAGTATTGCCCTCCTCAGCTAGTAGAAAAGCTGTTTTGTGATGAGCTTTGGTTCATCATGTGACTTTCTCATCACCACCAGTTTTTGGTGGTTATCAGTGCATTACAATGGTTCAAAACAGATGTTAGTACTTCAATATGTTGGTTTATTAACATTACATCAGTTAATGAAATACGGTATTTTATTGTGAATTTAAGTTAAGTCTGTAAAACCTAAAATGTTGCTACCATATTTTTTACGGTAAAATTCTGGCAACCACAGCTACCGGTATTTTACCGTAAAAGTCACAGATTTTTTTTTACAGTGTAGGCTAACCTTGACCAGATAACTTTGAATGAATGTTCTATTAAAGTTACAGTAAGAACGTTTGTTTATAACCGTACGATCACACCAGTGTGATTTAAACATTTAAATTTGCGTTCGCGCTGCCATTGACCTAAAGAGAGCAGCTGTCATGAATATGAACGAAACAGCTTTTCGGCCACACAGTATCATTATTTCTGTTACAAACATTCAAATCACAGA
>NW_015648158.1:0-3638 GCF_001515625.1 Sinocyclocheilus rhinocerous
TCAAACAAAAAATAATTTAAAAAAACAGATAATAAAATAAAAACAATAATTTATACATATTTAAAAAATAATAATAACAATAATAACAATAGTAAAAAAAATAAAAATAAAAATGCAAACAACACAAAAATATAATATATTAATATTTAAAACTAATAAAACAAAAATGAAATAAAAAGTAATATTTTAAAATAAACAAATAAAGCTCTATATAGTGTGTTGGTCCAATGTATAAAACACGGGAACTTTGAGCAGACGCCTGAACTCGATTGCTGCGATCATCTTCCCTCTAATCTATCATTCTGAAGCCATACTTTAGAATAACAGCTTCTCATTTTCATATCAGAGAGCCGTATGGTGAAAGCGCTGGACCCTGTGATGGTTTTCGCAGTTGTGATTTTGTCATTTTTTTTAAAAACGTGTCCTTCTGGCCCTTTTCTTTCCCTTGTTTTCAGTGAGAAAACAGTTTCAGCCGCTGATCAATACAAAGGCCCCTGCAGCTCATCCCGCGGCCGCTGATTGTGGAGAGGATCCTGTCGCAGTATGGAGGCTTTCGGTTCAGTCACGCTCAAATCAAAGCTTGAGGAGGGGCCTATTAAACCATTACACACAGTCAGAGAAGAGTTGAACTCCAGTGCAAGAGACGAAAACAACACAGAAGCCATCAATTCATGAACACTGATGCTAACAGGAACTCAAAACCGACTAATATGAACCCAAGTAAGTGACTGAACAGTGCAAGGTAATACAAAAATAGAGACACTCCTTTCAATAATAATAATAATAATAATAACAATGAATAAAATAAACATTAAAACATTTAAAAATAAATAAATGATAAATAACAAAAAACAAAATTATATAAAAATCTAAAGAAAAAAAACGAAACTAAAATAAAACATTAAAAATCCAATGAAAATAAATTGCAAATGCATTGAATTATGGATGTGTTGCAAGCTGTGTTTCATGCTGACATGTTCGTGTTGTCATTAAAAATGCGAGGCAGAGGTTGTGAATGTGCATTTATAAAACGAGCAGATTGTGCATGTTGAGCGCATCTGTTTTTGCATTGGCCTCTTTTTCCCTGTATGCAAGCCAATATTCATTTATTGTTCTACACAATCATTAGCAGTGTTTCATTGTACAGCTCATGGGTTTGCATTGATTGGACAGGCTGGAAATGGTTTCAGCCAATAGCATGCTTTCAGACTGGTTTCTGTGTCCAGTAATTGGTAAAACAGAACGAGTGATGAGCTCTTCAGAGACTTCCCTCAATGACTGCATCTCCATCTTTTCATATTGATTCTGACAAGCCACACAAGCCACTCAGCAGCACTCTAAATGCAAACAAAACAAGATTTTTACATTTTCAACATTCATGCCATGCATGCCATGCGCAACATGGGACGTTTTTTTACACAGTACTGAAGGAGTTCGTATGGACGGTGCAACACTTGCAGTTTTTCCTCCACTACAACACATTTATAAAAACAAATTATTTAAAATACATTATTTAAAAATATTAATAATAATATCAATAACACTTAATAAAATGTTTAAAACAACAACAAAAGACAATATAAATAAAAACAATAAATATACACAACAATAATAAACATAATGAATATTAATATTTAAAACAAATAAAACAAAAATAGCTTTAAAAATAAATGATGATGATGATGATGATGATAAATGACATTATTATTATTATTTAAAATAATTAAAAACAAATAAAAATATATAAAAACAAACAAATAAATGTAAACAAATTATTAAAAATAATAAAAATTAAAAACAATAGATTATTCAAATGAAATAATAAAATAAATATTACTATTTAAAACAAATAAAACAGAAATAGCTTTCAAAAATAAATGATGATGATGATGATGATAATATTAATAATAATAAAAATTATTATTATTTAAAATAATTGAAAACAAATAAAAATATAAAAACAAACAAATAAATGTAAAAAATTATTTAAAATAATACAAATGAAAAACAATAGATTAATAAAATGAAATAATAAAATAAATATTAATATTTAAAACAAATAAAACAAAAATAAAATAGCATTTAAATATTAATAATAATAGTAGTAGTAATAATGATAAAATATTTTAAATTGCAAATGCATTGAATTATGGATGTGTTGCAAGCTGTGTTTCATGCTGACATGTTCGTGTTGTCATTAAAAATGCGAGGCAGAGGTTGTGAATGTGCATTTATAAAACGAGCAGATTGTGCATGTTGAGCGCATCTGTTTTTGCATTGGCCTCTTTTTCCCTGTATGCAAGCCAATATTCATTTATTGTTCTACACAATCATTAGCAGTGTTTCATTGTACAGCTCATGGGTTTGCATTGATTGGACAGGCTGGAAATGGTTTCAGCCAATAGCATGCTTTCAGACTGGTTTCTGTGTCCAGTAATTGGTAAAACAGAACGAGTGATGAGCTCTTCAGAGACTTCCCTCAATGACTGCATCTCCATCTTTTCATATTGATTCTGACAAGCCACTTCATGCAATCAGCAGCACTCTAAATGCAAACAAAACAAGATTTTTACATTTTCAACATTCATGCCATGCGCGTGCGGTGCAACATGGGACGTTTTTTTACACAGTACTGAAGGAGTTCGTATGGACGGTGCAACACTTGCAGTTTTTCCTCCACTACAACACATTTATAAAAACAAATTATTTAAAATACATTATTTAAAAATATTAATAATAATATCAATAACACTTAATAAAATGTTTAAAACAACAACAAAAGACAATATAAATAAAAACAATAAATATACACAACAATAATAAACATAATGAATATTAATATTTAAAACAAATAAAACAAAAATAGCTTTAAAAATAAATGATGATGATGATGATGATGATAAATGACATTATTATTATTATTTAAAATAATTAAAAACAAATAAAAATATATAAAAACAAACAAATAAATGTAAACAAATTATTAAAAATAATAAAAATTAAAAACAATAGATTATTCAAATGAAATAATAAAATAAATATTACTATTTAAAACAAATAAAACAGAAATAGCTTTCAAAAATAAATGATGATGATGATGATGATAATATTAATAATAATAAAAATTATTATTATTTAAAATAATTGAAAACAAATAAAAATATAAAAACAAACAAATAAATGTAAAAAATTATTTAAAATAATACAAATGAAAAACAATAGATTAATAAAATGAAATAATAAAATAAATATTAATATTTAAATATTTTAACATGATAATGTAATAATAATAATTGTATTTTACAGCATAACTGTAAAATTACAGTCCTAATATTTATGGCTGTCAAAACGTTAAACCATCAAGATTTGATTTTGGTGTAAAACTGCTTGTGTGTATAAATGAACACAGTGCCGCACTTCACTCTGAAACACGAAACACATGTATATATGTAATTAAATCACAGTCTTTGCAGTTTGATAATTGTGCTATAACACAGTTTCAGTTTTATTTTGATCAATCACGCATTCCTAGATTGTGGTAAAGCTGACATCGCGCTAGCCAACTCAAAATGTCTTTATAACAGCACTGGAACCTAGAACACCCAAGCAACACCCTGCAACACACAATTACGGATGAA
>NW_015648158.1:3799-7453 GCF_001515625.1 Sinocyclocheilus rhinocerous
TATATTAATAAAAACAAATATGAAAGAAAAAAAATATATATATATATAAAAAAACAAAGAAGTAATTTAAGCAGAAGCCTTTAGATCAAAAGTTTTTTTTTAAGATCATGAAAATGTAGAGCATACCATGGTACTGAGCAATTACCATACTCACATACTATGTTATTAATGTAATACACCAAGTTACTTCACCATGATATTGCATCCAAAAAGTCATAGCGCATGCTGGTTTCTTGAGATACAGTGCATTATGGAGATCTCACTGAAGTGTTGGACAGTAAGAGCTGAAGCTCAGAAGAGCAGACGCAGCATTAACTGTGTGTCACTACAGCTGTCTCACGCTTCTGTGAAGATTCAACCTGTTAAACGGCACAATACATCCAAACCCCGCGCGTCTGAAAGCTGCCAGAGCTCTGCGACTCAATGACTAATGCCGCGCGATCTGATGAGAGGCTACATCCAATCTGCCCCCATTATTTATTCAAACTTACACAGAAACTACTGAGCAAACTCCCCGAGCAGCACACTGTCAGCGCGTCAGCCTTTGATCCGAGCCTTTATCTCGGGTAAACACACCTGACAGCCGGGCCACAATGCAGCCTTCAGCTGCGCAGAATTATTCTGTTTAACAATGCAAAACAATTAAGGAAAAATGTCATGATGACAGACTGGCAGAGCACAATGAGGGTAGAGACATCAGAAAACATCAGCGGCCATCAGATTAACTCAATGCAACGTTATCTAACAAGGTGGGCACGAACGTCAAGACGCATCCCTGTGACGGCTAGCCATGAATAAAACATAAATACAGCAGCGAGACAAGAGCGTCATGTGGAGCCGAGCGTCATTCTATGTGGAGACTTGCATGACTTGCAACATGCATGAAACAAACATCAGTTGCATGCATAAAGAAATGCATAAGAGACTATTCATGTTTTATTATTCTCTCCATTTGAATGCATCGTTCTCATGCTTCTGTGACATATTTTCAAGCATCAAAACCGCATGGATTTCATTACGGGGAGAAACTTAAGATTCACTGAGATATTTCCCATCTGCTTCTTAATTCCCTCTGCTATGCAATACATATGAAGTACGCAATGAATAAATATTAATTGACGCTGCCGGTACAAGTTAACAAAGAGAATTGGTTTATAACTCAATATATCTGGGTGTGCGTTCAGCTCAGCGCAGGTTTAACCCGTTTTATGGTCCGGCAGCTGGAAATTCCCCTGCACTGCTGCATACGACTGTGTTTCTGACTCAAAAGCCAGTGAAATAGGTCCTGAAACTCTACACATGAATTCATATTTTCTGCAGCATTCCTAATTCAGCTCTAGCTGAGATTATCATAAGCTGATCCAAGGGTGGTAGTATGGTTCCTCTGCTATGCAATACATATGAAGTACGCAATAAGGACGCCTGAGACTGGGCTACTTGTGAGTCTTTATCTCAATAACTAGCAGGCTTTGATTCAAAAGTCCAGTTAAACAAATGCATGTTTTCTCTATTAGTAGTAACTGAATGATGAAGGCTGAAACTGTATGCTCAGGATGTCAGGTTGGGGCAAGTTGTCACATTTGCATTAGAGCAACTTATCAGTGCTGGGTTACATGTAATCTGATGTAAACTAATTACATGATGCAACCCTGATGCAACGTATTATTTAATGCACTTTGTGTTGTTTATAAGAAAGAATGGAATACATTTTCTTTCTTTTTGTATTTTCATATCAATACAGTACAAAATAATCGTATTCAAATCTATGCCAGAAGAGCTTTATTGCCAAGTGTGTTTGCACATACAAGGAATCTGTTTTGGTGACAGAAGCTTCCAGTACAGAGATAACAACAACACACAGATAATAAAAAAATAAAGATATATGAAAAAAAAAACATGTATATACATAAACAAAAATTGTGTGTATAGGTGTGCTATAGATGGAATAGAATAGAATAAGATGTTAGGATGGACTGGTATCAAATAAATATAAGGTTATTGCACATTTTTATTGCACAATGGGGAGAGCATTTAACTGTTCATGTGGTCGATTGCCTGGGGGAAGAAACTTTTTTTGTGCCTGGCTGTCCTGGTGTTCGGTGCTCTGTAGCGCCGGCCAAATGGCAAAAGTTAAGAAGGAGATGGCTTGGATGTGAGGGATCCAGAGTGATTTTCTGAGCCCTTTTCCTCACTGGAAGGGTGGGCAGGGGAGCACCAATAATCCTCTCAGCAGTCCGAACCGTCCTCTGTAGTCTCCTGAAGTCTGATTTTGTAGCTGAGCCAAACCAGACAGTTATTGAAGTGCACAGGACGGACTCAATGACGGCCGAGTAGAACTGTGTGAGTAGCTCCTGTGGCAGGTTGAACTTCCTCAGCTGGCGAAGGAAGTACAGCCTCTGTTGGGCCTTTTTCACAATGGAGTCTATGTGAATGTCCCGCTTCAGGTCCTGAGAGATGGTGGTGCCCAGGAATCTGAATGACTCCACTGCAGCCACAGTGCTGTTCATGATGATGATGATGATGATGGGGGGGGGGGGGTCTTCCTCCTGAAGTCCCCAATCATCTGATCAGTAGATTTAAGTTTTTGCATGTGTGTTGGGAGAAGATGAACCAAGCAGTGGTCAGAGAGTCCCAAAGCTGCTCTGGGAACGGAGCGATAAGCATCCTCTATTGTGGTGTAGCAGTGGTCCAAAATATTTGTGTCTCTGGTGGGGCATGTAATGTGTTCACGTGCAGTTCACGTGTGAGGTTTGCTTTAATAAAGTCCTGAGAATGATTAAAACAGAGTCCGGATGTTGTTGCTCTGTGTCTGTGATCTGATCCATCAACTGTTGTTGCGTTGCGCTCACGTGCGCTTGCGGAGGAATGTAAACACTTACGAGAATGAACGAAGCAAACTCCCACGGAGAGTAGAACGGCTTACAGTTGATGAAGGGCGCTTCTAGATTGGGACAGCACATCTTCTTCAATGCTGTTACATCTCGCTTACATTACTAATACTCTATTCAAGTCAAGTCAAGTCAAGTCACCTTTATTTATATAGCGCTTTTAACAATACAGATTGTGTCAAAGCAACTGAACAGCATTAATTAGGAAAATAGTGTGTCAAACATTATAAAGTTTATTTTGAAATTTAAAAATAAATAAATAACATTATTTATTTAGATATATTGTATATTTAAATAACATCATATTTGTAGTAAAATATATTACACTATATAAAATATACAATTATATTATATTATATTATATTATATTATATTATATTATATATCTCTTCCATCTTTATTTGACCCTCTAACTCTAGCACTCTCTATTTTAATTCTATTCTTAAAAAAACACTTGTTCCTTTTAGACTTGCACTCTATTCATTTGCTGCTTGTTTTCTTAAAAAAAAACAAAAAAAAAACTAACACTTGCTTTCTAATCTTTTTGTATTCTGTTTTCTTTTCATTTATTATACAATTAACAAAAGCAAAAAGACCTCTAACACTAGCCTGCTCTATTCTTTTTCAATTCTATCTGTTTTCTTTTTTAAAAAACCTTTGCTACCTGTACTGTGTTAAGCTAACTGAGACTTGTTATAGCACTTGTATATCATTGCTCTTTTGTTGGTTTTGATTGTTTCCATTGTCCTCATTTGTAAGTCGCTTT
>NW_015648158.1:7495-9794 GCF_001515625.1 Sinocyclocheilus rhinocerous
ATCAAATACCAATCAATCAATCAATCAATCAATCAATCAATCAATCCCTGGATTAAAAAGTGTGACAATTAACCTCAGCAACCCTGTTAGAGAATGAAACAGTCTTGATGTTTGATTATTTACTACTTCATGTAGTTCTTCAGATCAATGTTTTGGTCTCTTTGATCTTTAAAGCACCACAATGCTTTTCTAAGCACCAAGAGAGAATGGGTTCTTTGTGGAACATCAAAGGTTCTCCAGTGACATCAGGCTGGTTCGAAAATAGAACACATATTTTCAAATGTATCATTTCTAAAAGCTGCAGTGCGAGAGGAATATAAATCCCAAGCTACTTCTACACGTTCATGTTCTGGTCCTCCAGGGACGCGTGTTTCATCTCGTGCGGTTTTATCTGCATACTAAGGAGCTACTCCTCAAATCAAGCCGTTTGATTCTTGCAGGGGTCTGTAGGCTTGAGAAGCCCTTATTATAAATGATAATCCCTGACAGGAGGATCTGTGGGATGAATGCGAGTTTCTTAATGGAGGGACACCCTCAGAGGGGAAATCACATTAAACATAAATTTTCTTGACATGCATGTTGTAATTGCTTGTTTTAACTACTAATGAGCTGCTGTCATGAAGGCCAGTGATATACGAGTCCTCATTTGAGTGAGTGACATCAGCAGCGTAGTAAACATGAGTAAGACGCTCCGCTGGGAGCCAGACTCGCAATGAAATTCAGAAAACTTTGCTGGCTGTAAGCAAATAAACAAACAAACAACACACTAATGCATATGGGATCACGGCTGTGATCTCAATGAATACTAGCCTCCTACTGTGCATGCTTTGTACTACCTTCTATGTTTTTAAAAGAACTGAAACAGTATGTATTACACAATGATACATGTCTCCAACAGCAGCATGCTACATTGATGTCACTACATTGTCTGTCAATTACTGTATCATCCTGGAAATAAAAGCGGTTATTTATTTTTTAAGCCATTCAAGTAAATAAATAAATAAATAAAACAGATTAATTTAAATAAACAAAAATTATTATGTTTTACTTAAATTCATGTAAAATAATAAGATAAAAATGTAAATAATATGTAAATATTACAAATGTAAAATAAAAATAAACATTCAAATAAACAAATAACATTATCATTATTTAAAACAATATTATATTTATGTAAACAAATTGTAAAAAATATGTACATATGTAAAAATAAAATAATGTTATTTAATTATATGAAAAAATAAATAACTAAATATTATAATTGATATTCATGTAAATATATATAACAAAAATATATAAATTAATGTATTTAAATAAGTAAATAGTATTATTTATATTAATGTAAAAACAATATGAAAATTATATATATGTAAAAATGTAAATATGTAAAAAATTTACAAATGTTATTTAATTATATTTATGTACCAAAAATAACTAAATCTTTTTATTTATATTTGTGTACATAATACAAATATAAGATACAAAAAAACGTATTTGAATAAATACATATTTATATTTATGTAAGAAACAATATGAAATGTACATTTATGTAAAATTGTTAAAAACATGCAAATATGTTAAAAAAAATATGCACAAAAACAACTAAAAATTCCTTTCATATTTATGTAAATAATGCAAATACAAATATATAAATAAGTGTATTTAAATAAATAAATAATATTATTTCTATATATGTTAAAGCAAAATTAAATAAATAAATAAATATTATTATTATGTAATAAATACAGAAAAAAATTAACAGTTTTGGCAAGCCTTATTAAATAATGAATCTGGATGTTATAAAATCACAGCTGATATTCGCAACACTTGAAATGAAAGGACAAGTCAAGTGCTTTGTGGGATACAGTATTGCACACAATGTTGGAAGGCTGTTTAGTCCACATTTTGACCAATGTAGTTAATCATTTGGCTTTTCTATGCATACAGAAAACCTGCATACTGGGCACAGTTCACATACTACCTACTACAGCACTAATACTCATACTATACTAGTAGCAGACACAAACCGAAAGCCACAAAACTCTTGATATCATGGAGTCTTTCAACCACTAGCGCAACATCAGAAAGTGAAACCACAGACAGATAAACAATTTATTTGTGCGTGTGTAGATAGCAGGCAGGTCGAGCCGTGTCACTAACACCATTCCCCTCCATTACCGACAACTAATCACTTTCACTGCGCTCACGAGGAAAAGCAACATCCAGACACCCGACGCAAAAATACTGGAGAACTCGGACGCCTCAAGGGTGAGAAATATCTGATTAGCTGCTTTCTTCG
>NW_015648158.1:11960-42324 GCF_001515625.1 Sinocyclocheilus rhinocerous
TACTGGAGAACTCGGACGCCTCAAGGGTGAGAAATATCTGATTAGCTGCTTTCTTCGTGGGTGAAAAGGTGCACACTTCTCCTTTGACCTTGCTAGCAGGTCACTCTGTGTTCCCACCCCACCACAGGGGAAGCACTGAAGAGTGAAATGAAATACACGTGTAGAATGTGACACGGCTCGGGAGTCGCTCCTCCTGCAGCGTCCCGCTGTCTATTTTGTCGTGTTTTATCCGTTCTTCTTCAAGCGCACATCTGTGAGCGTCTTTTAGCGAGAGTTTGAGGCTGCTGATATAAAACATGGAGCACATTTAAAGGAATAGTTCACTTCAAAATGAAAACTCTGACTTTATTTACTCGCTCCCGTCCCACATGCTGTTATCTTGTTCTGTGAGACGCCACAGGAGGCTTTTTTTTTAAGGAAATTTATGCCGTTCTTTTATATACAACAACAAGTCATAATGACAAGGGGAAGCACTGAAGAGTGAAATGAAATACACGTGTAGATTGTGACACGGCTCGGGAGTCGCTCCTCCTGCAGCGTCCCGCTGTCTATTTTGTCGTGTTTTATCCGTTCTTCTTCAAGCGCACATCTGTGAGCGTCTTTTAGCGAGAGTTTGAGGCTGCTGATATAAAACATGGAGCACATTTAAAGGAATAGTTCACTCCAAAATGAAAATTCTGACTTTATTTACTCGCTTCCGATCCACATGCTGTTATCTTGTTCTGTGGGACACCACAAGGGTTTTTTTTTTTTAAAAGGGTCATATGATGCGATTTCAAGTTTTCCTTTCTCTTTGGAGTGTTACAAGCTGATTGTGCATAGATAAGATCCCTGAAGTTGCAAAGACTAGTTGGAAGGCTGTTTAGTCCACATTTTGACCAATGTAGTTAATCATTTGGCTTTTCTATGCATACAGAAAACCTGCATACTGGGCACAGTTCACATACTACCTACTACAGCACTAATACTCATACTATACTAGTAGCAGACACAAACCGAAAGCCACAAAACTCTTGATATCATGGAGTCTTTCAACCACTAGCGCAACATCAGAAAGTGAAACCACAGACAGATAAACAATTTATTTGTGCGTGTGTAGATAGCAGGCAGGTCGAGCCGTGTCACTAACACCATTCCCCTCCATTACCGACAACTAATCACTTTCACTGCGCTCACGAGGAAAAGCAACATCCAGACACCCGACGCAAAAATACTGGAGAACTCGGACGCCTCAAGGGTGAGAAATATCTGATTAGCTGCTTTCTTCATGGGTGAAAAGGTGCACACTTCTCCTTTGACCTTGCTAGCAGGTCACTCTGTGTTCCCACCCCACCACAGGGGAAGCACTGAAGAGTGAAATGAAATACACGTGTAGAATGTGACACGTCTCGGGAGTCGCTCCTCCTGCAGCGTCCCGCTGTCTATTTTGTCGTGTTTTATCCGTTCTTCTTCAAGCGCACATCTGTGAGCGTCTATTAGCGAGAGTTTGAGGCTGCTGATATAAAACATGGAGCACATTTAAAGGAATAGTTCACTCCAAAATGAAAATTCTGACTTTATTTACTCGCTTCCGATCCACATGCTGTTATCTTGTTCTGTGGGACACCACAAGGGTTTTTTTTTTTTAAGGGAATTTATGCTGCTCTTTTATATACAACAATTCATAATGACAACGACTGTCAAGCTCAAAAAAACAAAATATAAATAATCATATACTCACACAAAACTGTCTATAAGTTAAGTTAAACTTAACTTCAACATACAAAACACATTCGACATACATGTGCACAACTATTTTTTGTTTGTTTTATACCATTTTTCTATACCCCCTTTAAGTGTTTGGACGTGCACAGAAAACAAATGATATTTCCTCCCAAACGCACTCGACACTGACAGCTAAAGAAATGTTTGAGCAAGTGCAGTATATTCTGTAGACAAAATATGGCTCAGGATGATGAATTCTCTGGGCTGTATCACCTATCAGCCGTGGCAGGTGTGTGAGAGGAATGTGCTTTGGTTTTGGGTGCCGAAGCCTTGAGTCTGACGGCTGCGGCGTAGTTTCCTGCCAATTTTGCGCTTAAATACTACGGCCCGTATTAATAAATGCAAATGCATTAGGAGCAGGCGCGAGTTCAACGAGGAAAAAAAAACCACACAACTGCCACTAGTGTGTAACTTTGACTCCATAAGACTCCCATTCAGCGTTTAACTTTCTATTCACACATTTTCATAACTGACAGTAAAGAAGATGTATGAGGGGGATTTGTTCTCGGTTTCGCCCCGTGCCGATGTCCAGGCTCTTTGAGACCATGAATCATAATGGACAACATGCTTTGCGGGGAAATACGGAGCGCATTCGCAGCAAATTGATCTTATGCTGAGGGTTTATGTCTCGTTCCATACAAACAACTGGTAGAATTGATAAACGATAAATCCCGATGAGACTGAGACCTCACTATAGGAGATACAAATCATATTTCCACATATAGTTACTGTTAGGCTAAGTGATGTTTAATCAACACAAACTGGATCCTACAGTGTAAAAAAATGATTCTTCAAAGTTGTAAATAAAGATCATCAGAGTATGTTTTACAAGAAAATACTATTTTAGTTTTTCCACTTCAAAGTGTTACATTTAATTCAAAATTGAATTGCCATTTCTTAGTAATTATCAGCGTTGTCTTAGTATTATTATTATTATAGCTTTTTTTTTATATATTTTGAATTAGTTTTTCATTCTTGTATTTTCCATTTTTCTTTTTAATTAATTATTAATTAATAAAGTTAATATATTAAATATTGCAATTTCTGAGTGAAAATAGTTTCAAAGATTCCAGCCGAGGGTTCCAGCCCCCGAGTTTAGCCCAGAGAGAGCTTCAGTCCCCGAGTTTAGCCCAGAGAGGGTTCCAGTCCCCGAGTTTAGCCCAGAGTGGTTGTTATGAGGAGCGTGGACACACCTTCTCGGAGGGGGTAGTAATGCCAGACTCTGTATCTGTCTTGTGTTGTGTTTTCCTCCCCCACGTGCTCCATGACCTGGTTTCCCCATGTGTTTCCTGTTCCCATTATGTTCCCTGATTAGTTCATCATTAGTTCCAGGTGTTCCCTCATTAGTTTCCTTGATTAGTCCTATGATTTAATGATGGTTCTAGCTATGAAGAAACCAAGAAACCACAAAACTGATCTAAAGAACCTATGAAACAAAACATTTTAATCTCCAAATCAAAGAGCATCTCATGAACCTTATGGCCAAAAATAATTACTGATAAGAAGATCTTTGATCCTCCAGAATGAACGCGCCATACGACAGTCAGCGGAAGCTAGATATTACGGTTTATAAAGTTTTAAATATGGATTTTTCGCTTCAGGAGGCCTTTATTCACCCCTGGAGCGGTCTAGGACAGTTTTTATTATGGATGAATGCACTTTATTTGACGTCTTTTGGACATTTTTTAATATAACTCCAATTGGATTCGTCTGAAAGAAGGAAGTCATATACACCTAGGATGGCTTGAGGGTGAGTAAATCATGGGGTAATTTTCATTTTTGGGTGAACTGTCCCTTTAAAGACCAGATAACTTTGAATGAACGTTCTATTACTGTTACTGGAAGAATGTTTGTTTATAACTTTGAGAGAACTTTTCCAGAATATTCCCTGATAGCTGGGTAGATCTTTAAAGGTTCTCCTAAAACTAACGCTCAATAGTCAATTATCGTGTCATTTTATATATTTTTGGCAACTATTTAAACATTAGAAATGTTCACATTTCACCTTTAAGGACGAGGTTTATCCCTTATGTTATCATTCATCAGCACGACCCACTTCCCAAGGAGCTGAAATCCAGCCAAACTAGATCCCTCGCTAGCCATCTCCTTTCTTCCTGCTCTTTAATTGATTCTGCTGTCCATTTTTAGCAAGACACAGCGACATACTTCACAATTATGACTAAGCTTCCGCCACACTCTGGTGGCAACTCAGTTTTATCATAAAGCGCACGACACCGCCAAGAGTAAGCAGCCACACAGTCATGATTAAATTGAACACTTCAATGCCTCCGGACCAGCTTTCAGCAATGATAAACGACCTGGAAGTAAAGATAACATAGTAGGGGATGTCAGTCTTTCTGACCTGAGATCAGATAGGGAAACCCTCCTGATATGCTCAGTGCAGACACTGAGTGTTTAGACGTGATTGGCAGGCCGATTTTGAGCCAACAAACTGGCCCCGGATCTCACCAGTCTGCTTCGGTGCTGAATATAATTGCCTTGGCAGAATGAACAGCCTGGGCTTAATGTGAAAAAACTGCTGCTGCACTACTCTGTTAATTCATTGACCACTGTATTTGTCATCTGTATTAGTAACAGTCACATTTCTGGGCCTATTACTATTACAAATAGGTAAACAAAGGCCGAGCGTCAAAAAAGAAATACTGTCACACCATACGAGAGCTTATACACTATTAAACAAAGGATCGAAACGTGTTTTACAGCCTGATGAAGCACAAGAACCCTTTTAAGCCTCGAAAAGAGCATTTATTCTTGAGTTCTTGACAAAAAACAAAAAACAAACAAAAAACACTTTTTGAGAACTAAGAAACTAAAACACAGATCTGAAGCATCAAAAATATCCAAATTACCAAAGAGTACCTCAAAAACCTTACACTGCCAAAGATAATTACAAGACGGTTTTTTTGTTGATAATTAAAAAAACAATCAAGATCTTTAAATGACACTCCTAAAAAAATATTGTCATGTTTGTTATTTTATATAAATGCAATTCCAATGGGTAAATGTATTTGTAAATGTATTCCAATGGCATAACAACATGCCAATTACAGAAAATGCACAATACTAAAGAAAAATATATAGAAGAAAAAGCACAAAATATTGTGACTTTGACCATGAATGGAATGTAAACAGCATGCAGTGAGAACTGTATTGAATTGGAAGGCAATATAAATTAATTATTTATGTAAATATAATAAAAATACGTAAAGTGTATATAATAATACTATTTATGTAGATGTATAAAAACAAATAACATTATGTAAAAGATAATATAAATATGCAAAACAGAAATAAAATAATAATATTCATTTATATATTATACATTATATATTTATTACATTATATTATACATTACATAAGTAAATAAATATTATTAAATAAATAAATAATATTTATGTAAAGAAATCAGAAAGTAACATTTATATAATTCATAAATAACATTGTTTATTTAATTATATGTAAAATATTTATTTTTTAGATTTGTAATAAATACATAAACAGTAATAGTCATAGTAATAATAATGTAATATGGTTCAAAAGCACATATGTTCTGGTGAACCCACATGGGCTTCACTTTTATTTCTTAATAAAACATCTATGTTCTGGTGCTTTAAGGAGCCCTGATCTGATCTGAAGAACCTGAATAAACTGGTTCTGGAAATCTGAAGAATGAAACATCAACAGCTGTTTTCATCTCCAAAGAAACCAACAACTCAAGAGCCTCAAACATGCCACAATGCTTTGCAGAAAAGAACCATTAAAGAGCCTTTATGCTTAAGTGTGTGCTCCAGTATGAAACTACTACACAAGTGAGCCCCTGAGTCCATTCTGAAAATCGAGATATAATAATATCCCGCTAAATCTACCTTGGAGGTTAAAAGAAAAATAGGAGTGATTTCAGAAATGAAGCTTCTGTTGATGGCTCTTTAGGGCACAAGGACTTCAAAATGAAGAGTGAAAGTGGGTCATTGGATGTAAACAGGCCTGTGTGGACTCCCAGCGCACATGTGAGTTCAGCCCACTTCCGACAGAGGAACCAGCAGAGCCCAGCATGGCTTTGATTGCGGCCTGATTCTGCATCTCAAATGTACATGAGCAGGATATTTCAGGCTTGTGCTATATGAAGCTTACAGTGGTGGCCATACAGACAAAGCTGAACAAACCCTACAAAAACCCAAGTCTAAGTGATCAGATGCACACCATGAAACAGGTGGGAAAACCCCACAGATGCACACTGCATGAGAAAGACTTGAGGGAGAACTCGCCCTAGCAACCACCCAGAACACCCTGACAACCACATAGCAACATGCTAAAAACAATTAGAACACCCTGACAACGGCCATAGCATCATATGCGCTGTTCACACAGGCACCATTCACACATAGGTTTCAAAATACCGGTAAATACCAGTAAAGACTGTATGTGTGAAAAAAAATTACAAATCTATACAAATATTCTATATCAAGTTGTATAAGTCAAAACAAATATATAAATAAAAATAAATAAATATAGAAATAGAAATAAACATCAGAATGTTTACACGCTGGATGATGAACCAGGTGGAAAAATCCCACAGATCAACACTGAACAAGGAAGACGCAGAAACTTGAGGGATGATTTGCCTAGCAACCACTCATAACACCCTAGCAACCATACAGCAGCATGCTACAAAAAATGCCTTAGCAACACCCTGGCAATGACCCTAGCATCACAGTTTTTTAACAAATAAATTCATTTAAATATATAAACATAAATCAAAACACCTAAAAAAGTTCAACATTCAATTATCAACCTGTTATTTTATATAAAATAAATTCCTGCTTTAAAAAAATGTATCCACATAACCACATCATCTACATGCAAATCATAGAAAAACTATAAGAAAAAGCAAAAAATAGGCCTATTGAGACTTTGGAAATTAATGGAATGTAAATGGAATGCAGTGAAAACTGTAATACATTTGAAGACATAAGTGTACAAATTCTGTGTACAAACTCTACATATATCAGTCTCATACCAGTCTCACCCACAGCACCCATAGCAACCACATAGCAACATGCTAAAAACAATTAGAACATCTTAGCAACACCATGACATTACAGTTTCTTAAAATATTAATAAAATAATAATAATAATAATAAATTCATGTATAAAATAAAATAATCAATAAAACTATAATAATAATTAATAAAATTAAAGTTTACATCCTGTTAATATTCATCCTGTTATTTTATATAAACTAAATTCCAACTAAATGCTTAAATGGAACAGCATTGTCTACATGCCAATCATTGAATTGTCAAATGCATTTTTTCATAAGAAAAAGATTATTTTGACTTTTGAAAATGTAAAAAGAATGCAATGAAAACTGTATGGAATTGGAAGATTAGTAAAAAAATTATATATTTATTTTTATACGGATTCTGTGTTCAGACTCTCTCTCTTAATATATATATATATATAAGATGCACAATTTTCACCAGCTGGATGATAAACAAGTGGAAAAACCCCCGACACACACACACACACACACACACACACATTGAACAAGGAAAGTCACAGAAACTTGAAGTGGGACTCACCCTAGCAACCACCCAGAATACCCTAGCAACCACAAAGCAACATGCTAAAATGATTCTAATAATCAGATCACTTTAAGAATGACTCTAGCAACACAGTTTGTTCTTCGAAAAAACAAAAAATGCACCACGGAAATACCATGTTTTTTGGATGCCATGATATCTTGGAGTGGAAATATCATCACTGTACCATGATACGCTACAGAACTTGAGCGTAAGGTATGTCTGGCCACCAGCGCGCTCTCATTTCTGATGCATCCTCAATCTGTGCAGACAGAAGAGCAGAATTCAGCATCCATCACCTCAGATATTGTATCCTGGAGTGCTGCGTGCTGCGGAGAGCCAGGGGCGTACAAAGTTCATAACAATCTGTTTCAATTACAACACATATGCATCTCATTACCAACACCCACGAGCTCAGAGCGTGACGTCACTGTCGTCTTCCGTTTATGGTGGCGGCCGTCACTCTGCATTAGCCTGCATCAGTGTAATGCCCCATGATCCACTCTAGTAAAGCTCATTCTGATGTATTCCTCCATTCCAGATTCAACATCCGTGACCAAATACAGATGAAAGCCTCTAAATAAATGCCGTCTGCACTGGAAATGCTGAAGTCAGTCACCTCAGTAATAGTCCCTTCACTGACCGCCTGATGCAAACCGCATGCAAACATGCAACCAAACATGACTGATTGACTTTATGCAACTCATACAGGTTTAGAGACATACCAGTTCACCTAGAAACCAAATCATGATTAACAAGAACCAGTTTGATGCAGTTCTGAGAAAGAACTAGACACTGGATCTGCCAAAGACTGACAGGTTAACTAGATAGCCATTGGAAGACAGTATGTGCATTTTAGATAAACAGAAATACTGTTTACACACAATTCTGTAATGTCACTTTTTTACACAAAGTGACATTACTGTGCACTTATTTGAATGATTTTCTACACCGATTATGGACACTTTTCACAGACTGTGATGATATATCTAGCAGGTTTTCTTTTATTTTCATTATTTAAAAATGTAATGCACATTTACAACACTATATTTTGTGTTAAATTACATTGGCATTAAATTTCAGAAAACTAGCTAATGCTGCTGTATGATTGTTTCTAATACAACGGCTGAAAGTGATGGCAAATTTGATATATTTTTCTATTTTGACCAACGTAATCAATCTTTCCATATTTTTTTTTATTTTGTAAAGTCATAGAAATGCTATCATGGAATTTTTTCTTTTGTCATTAAATGAAAATGATATTTGTTGTTTCCGTTCACCACTAGTTTACCCAGCTATGATGATTTCTGCTTCTGAGAAAACCAAAAATGTGTGGTTCAGGTAAATCCGCCCCTCAACGCAGCTGAAAACTGTGATTGGTCGTGTCACTTGTCAATCAGAAACTTCCTGAATAACATCAGATAAAGCAACACATAGTGGACGCTTTTCACAGACTGTGATAACTCATTTTCATAGTTATTAACATTGTAAATCTAGCAAAGTTTTTAATATTTCCTTTTTTTATTTTAATGTACATTTATAACACTATACTGAGTGTTTTCTTACCTTGGTATGAAATTCCAGAATTCTAGTTAACACTGTTGTGTGAGTGTTTCTAATACAACGGTGAGGGATTGAGAGCAAATTTGGCATTGTTCTCTCTTTCGATCGATGTAATCAATCACTCAATATTTTTTCCCCTTTTGTAGTCGTAGAAACACAATTATTGTTTTTTTTTAAATTTTGCCATGAGAGCAAATGGAAACACAAGAGTCATATTTGCTGTACTTTCCGTTTACCAACTATGATGATTTCCGCTTCTGAGAACCCCAAAAATGTGTGGTTCAGATAAATCCGCCCCTCAACACAAGTACAAGACTGTGATTGGTCACTTCACCTGTCAATCAGAAAGACAGTCAATCCTGTCAATCATTCCTGTCTCATACCAGATACAAGCGCAATGTGATAAAGTGACACTTACTAAAAGGTCCAGACACCAAAAAAAAAAAAAAAAAAGTCCATATTTTATTTTGAACTCTAGTATAAAAGGTGACTTTCGTAAAACAGGGGAACAATTTTGCACATAATTTTGCACATTTGGCCAAGCTGCTGTTCAGATGGTTGGCAAGCAGGTCTTACATCCAACTAAAAACCGCCCAAAACCCCTTCAAAACCAGCAAACCAGACCAACCTGAGCGGAAAACTATCCTAGGCTTGTTTTTATGGTTTTCTCAGCAGGGAAGTATTTTATTTCAGACTGGAGGAAACAATTCAGTAGCTATAGTAGATCTGCGGCGCGTCGTGCGTCAGCTGAAGGAGCGTCGCGTTAGCGTTTTGTGGCGTCACAAAGAGCTGCACGCGCCCGGTGTATCAAACAAGACACATGATACTTTTAATTAAGCACCTGAACTCCTGCGCATTAATTATTTACTATTAATAAAGTTTGTTGTTTTTAAACGTTTTGTTAATATCTTAATAGACTTACTTAAATAGCCAACTGTACATAATATCGATATTATTATGAAATATTATTATGAATAAGTTGACAGTCGTGATTGTGATGATAATTAATCCACTATTTGACACAAACGCGACATGAAACAGTGCAAGTGTTTCTCCTGACGACCCGCTGCGGCGCATCCGACCCTTTGAAATACACGAGTTTGTGCACTTTAGTAATAGACACTTAAATCAAGACAAAACTGCTCATTTTGACACTATTTGAAATAAATAAGCACACAACAAATATCCCGGAACCTATAAACTCGATGCGTAAAACCTATAAATAAACCCCTTCGATGCGTAAAACACCTTCACATTATCTGTTGGATTAATAATTACCCTCTCAAACTGCCATATTACATATTAATACATCATCCAAACATAATATAATAAACTACATTAACTAACATCATGAAACGACATCAAATAGCCTAAATTAATCGTTTAATATCCGGTTGGCACAAAGCAAAGTTCCTCCGCAACTTACTGCCGTTATTCCAGTCAGCGGATCTCGCGCGGACACAAATGCAACAACAAAAAGTCGTTTTTCGCCTCAGATTACTGAAAATAATATGAATAACGTGATACTCACCTTTGCTGACGGAGTCTGTGATTAAGTAAAAGATGAGATAGAGCGGTAAAATCATTCCAACAGTGTGTGAGCGCCGCAGATCCATGATGCGCGACTGATGCTGGAACGAGACTGACTGCCTGACTCTCCTCAGCGCGAGTCTCTCTCTCTCTCTCTCTCTCTGTGTGTGTGTGTGTATGTATGTACTCTGCTCTCAGTGGCTCTTTCACGCCATCCTGCTGCCGAAAACATCTGAATACAGTTTGCATGAAACACACACACACACACTCGCAGACACGCACGCACGCACGCACGCGCGCACACACACATACACACACACACTCGCACACACGCACACACACACACACACACACACACACGCACAAACCTGCTGCGGCTTTAATTCAATCTCATCAGGAGAATCAGCAATGCTGTCAGACATCACTTTAATATTCAAACCATAAGCGCCAAAGAGAACTTACATATGATTTTGAAATTCCAATTGGAATTAAAAGTAAAAAAAGTAAAACTGAGTAAAATAGTTATGTGTATCTCTCTCTCTCTCTCTCTCTCTCTATATATATATATATATACACACACAGATTTAGCTTAAGTTTTTTTTATTAATAGGTTTTGATTTTGAAATATCAGATATAGAAAAAAATGTAAAAAAATATTTTATGTTAATATTTCTCTTTATAAAGTTCTCTAAAATAACGTTGCAGATATTGTTATTGCTGTATGATAAATACATGCTGGCTGTGTTAATTGTTAATTGTAAGTACTGGATATTTGAAATGACACATATAGAAAATTTTATAAAATTCATTATATTTAATAATTTATTTTTCATTAAAAAAACTTTAATGTTAATACTTCTCTTTATAAAGTTCTCTAAAATAACGTTGCAGATATTGTTATTGCTGTATGATAAATAAATGCTGGCTGTGTTAATTGTTAATTGTAAGTACTGGATATTTGAAATGACACAGAAAATTTTATAAAATTCATTATATTTAATAATTTATTTTTCATTAAAAAAACTTTTATGTTAATACTTCTCTTTATAAAGTTCTCTAAAATGATGTGGTGGCAGAGTTGCCATATGATTAATAAATGCTGGCTGTGTTAACTGTCTTGACAGTCTTGAACTTCATTTAGTTTTGGAATATTTTGAACATCTAGTCATTAAAAAAAAAAAAGGCATAATTAGTCAGACTTAATGGTGCAATCATTTGTTTTATCACAATATCTTTTGCCGAACTATTGCTACATGCACTGAATTAGTCCATTAGTAATCGGATTGTTGGCAACGCCTCAATCTGCCTGACTGAGCTTGATCCCAATGACATTTCGATCTGAATGAATGTAATGAAATCAATAGGAAAATAAACTAAGCATGTAAACGCTTGAATTTGACTCTCTTCTCATTCAGATTCAAATACAACATGATTCTGTGATGCATATGTTTACCAGAGATCTCTATTTACTGTGAATGTGCAGCTAGCAGCAGTTTCAGATGTTTTCTCCTCTAAGCAGTGGTTGTTTGCTTTATACGCTCTCTTCCTGTATAAGTGGGTGGTTCTAAACTAGAAATCTAGCTGCAAAGTGAACCAGATATTCATGCTAAAGTCTGAGACTACAGGAGATATTGTCTAATGCATTAGTGTGACACTGATTCAACTCACTTTCATTCCCACTATAATGTGAGTGTGCATGCGTTTAATGAGTGGTGTGAATCACCGTACCCAGTTAACCCATGTGACCGTACTGTACCTGTTTGAATACGAACAGCTGAGCGCTGATCATATGATTTATAATAACAGAGAACAGTTGTGGAGCTAATCAACATCAGAACTGCTGAGAATGAGCTGAAGCATCTCATCAGCCGCAGCACATCTGTGAGACAGAAACACACACACACTCTCTCTCACACAGAGGGGACAGAGAGACTTTTAAAGAATAAATCACACAAAAAAGTTTCCTGGGGAACACAAAAGGAGACATTTTGAATTATGCAGCTCTTTTTTTGTACAAAAACGGTTCAGTGACCACATCTGTCAAGCTCCAAAAATTCAAAATCTCACATTTCTGACTATTGTCTCACAATTCGTAATTTGTTCTTCACAAATGAGGGGGGGAAAGTCAGAATTTTGAGATATAAACTTACAATTCGCAATAAAAATATTTTTTATTCTGAGTTTAAATTTCACAATTCTGACTTTTCCCCTCAGAATTCAGAATTTACTACTACTACTTTTTTTTCTTTCCACCACACAGTTTTGGGTGTAATGCATTAATATTGCTGTAATTTAATTACTTTTCCCTTGAAAAAGCAAAGTAAGTGATTACTCTTAATTTTTCTGTAATTTAATTGCAGTTACTTCCGATGTAATTGCATTGAGTATACCCTTTAGAACAGTGGATTTAACATCAGAATGTAATATCTAATATGTTTTTTAATGTAACCTTCTCCCATTAAGTACTTTGGTCAGTTCAAGAATAATTTTTGTAATTATATTATTTATTTGAAAGAAGTAAAAGAGCAGTTTCATGTCTATCCTTGTGCTGTTCAACTGATAGAGATTTACAAGTAGTAATAAGTAATGCACTACTCTTTAGAGAGAGTAATGAGTACAGTAATCTAATTACACTGTTGAAGATGTAATTAGTAGCTAATAATTAATTACTTTTTTAAAAGTAACTTACCCAACACTGCCGTCCATGGAATAAAAAATACGAAGGGTAAATGCAATTGTGCGACTTTTTTTTTTTCCTCACAATTTATATATTTCAGTTTATATTTCACAATTCAGACTTACTTGCAATACTGCTTTTATATCACGCAATTCTGACGTTTTTTCTTAAAATCGCGAGATAAAAGTCTAAATTGCCAGATATAAACTCACAAATAAAAGTAAAAACGTTTATATTCTAAGTTTATATTTAGCAAATGTGACTTTTTTTCACAATACTGCTTTTATATCACGCAATTCTGAATTTTTTCTTAAATTGCAAGATAAAAGTACGACTTGCCAGATACAAACTTACAACTAAAAGTAAAGTTTATATTTCGCAATTATGACTTTTTACCTCCAAATTCTGAGTTTACATTTCACACTTGCTTTTTTTTTTACTTTAGTTCATGGAATAAAAACATAAAAGGTAACTGTAACTTTTTCCCCTCACAATTGCAAGTTTATATCTCACAATTCTGACTTTTTTTTTTCAGAAATGTGAGAATAAAAATTCAGAGTTGTGAGATTTAAACTCAGAACTGTAGGAAAAAAGCAGAAATTGTAAAGTCTCAATTATATTATCTATTCTTTATCACATGCTGGAAATAAGTTTCCATAGACTTGTGCACTACTGTCTTCTGAAGTCTGTGTCTGATGAACATAAAGAAAGAAACTGTAATGTTACTCACTGAAAATGTTCCTCTTCATCAAAGCACTGGAAACATCATTCCGCTAATAAAATAATACTGAGCCACATACTGTTCTGTGAAAATCTGCAGTAATTTAGGGCATGTGTACTGAAAATAAAACCCAAACAGGATTTTAATGTGCTTACAGGAAGTTTTCATGAAAGTTTAACATTGTTTTTTTTTGGTAATTGAGTGTTCGTATACGGTATTTGTTTTTAAATTTGAGTTAGCTGATGTTTCACAGAGAACAAATATCCAAATATATCCAGCACAGCCATGGTTGAGATTATTCTGAGCAAAGAAAGCTACTTCATTCACCTGAATTATTCAGTTCTTCACAAGGGTTTGGACAAACTGAACTCAGTTGCTGGAGTAAAAGCTTTTAGCCAGATCATTATATGGAAAAACAGTGTTAGAGAGGTCATGAGTCTTTGACACATTCAGATGAGAGTAAGAAGCACAATAACACAGCATAATCACTATTAAAATATTCTGTCAAACGCTTCGAAAACTTTTTGTAAATAATGCAAATATCATGAAAACTGTCAAGAACATTCAGTTCCAGCTCATATTTAAAAATAAATGAATAAATAAATAGTAAATTAATAATATAATATATTGCATTAATATTAAAAGAAATACTACTACTACTACTTCTAATAATAATAATGGTTTTGTTCTAAGTTGCAGTAAAATGTGTTTCAAATCAAAGCAAATTAAGATCTAAATTTAAATATAATAAATAAGAAGTATATATTAAGCATATATTAAGCAATGTAAATATAAAATGAAGAATCTGCATTGTTTTAATGACAGTTACACACATTTACCTACAAATTCTCATTATTGTAATGTAAAAAATTAAAAAATTAAAAAAGTAGGTAAACATGCGGTAATGCAATAAAATTTCTGTAAATGTTTTAAAAAAAAAACTAAAAAAAAACATGATTGTTATTATTAATAATAATAATTTGCATTGGGCAGTAAGGCCGACAGAATTTTAATCAAATTGCAGATTGTTATTATCAAAAGCTTAATGGTTTTGAAAATAGGACTCGTGTTCTTTGATCTATATTTTTTCTTGGTTTTGGGGTGAAACATGACTCACTGGTTCCACAATCAAAAAAGTACAAAAGTACTCACAATCAAAGAATCGGAGGCTAATTGTTGAAGAGCAGCTGGGTAACATAAAGCCTGTTTCACTGGCTCTGTTCATGAGCATCCCAGTTGAGTGACCCGCTGACTATTAAACAGACATATCAGATGTCCTCACAGGTATAAAGCTATTAAACAACAGTGAGGAGGTCGAGCGGCAGACAGCGGGAACATGAGTGTCAGAGGCCAGCGCTCTTCTCCTCTAAAGAGGACCGTCCGTCAGGTTAACCATCATGGAGGAACAGAATGACATGAAGAATCAGAAAAAACCCAGACAGACTAAATCCAGAAGAACTGTGGCAACATCTCCAAGATGCCTGAAGAATATAAATATAAATATATATATAAATATAAACACGTAACGTGAGTGCGTATGTGTGTAGAGAGAGAGAGAGAGAGAGAGAGAGAGAGAGAAAGACCACCCTACACACACACACAAAACACATGAAATCCATGAGAAACCACCAGACTGTATTGTCATCACGTCCTGCGATGTGTGTCCAGATAAACCTCCTGTGTGATTGACATGCGGCAGATGCCACCAGGCCAGCGATGAGAAACTAAATCACTCATTGTCTCTCAGGAGGAATATATCAGCCAATACCTCTCCACAAAACCTCAGAGGAACTCTGTGCGCCGTTACGCTGAAGAAACACAAACACAAACTAATGACAGAATTATTTGGACCAAAGACCCTGGAATACCTGTGTGCTTGTGAATCCAGATGAGGATGGGGAGAAAATAGATGGTTTGTTTTGAATACTGAGACTATTTTAGACGGATCTCTGTGTGTGTGTGTATTTCGCACATCTTTTGAATTCTGAGTCTTTCCGATTACACACACTTTTAACAGCACCCTTAATTGAAAACACACTATATGATGGGTTCATAAGCCATAAGTCTTATTTGACATCTTCAATTTACAGTCAGATATTTTGTTGCTATTAAATGACACAAGCAGCAGTCACTGTTTCTGTGGTATGAAAGTATCTGATAATCTCCAGATTATGGTTGCATTTTTTGTCGCTCTAATTAGAAGCAAAAGTTTTTGCACCCTATAAATGTACAGTACAACAATTGTCAAGCTCCAAAAATGAGTCGAAGAAACCCATAAAAATAGTTAATATGAGTCATGCACTATATTTCAAGTCTTTTGAAGTCCTGCAACCAGTTTTTTGAATGGAACAGACCCAAATCTAAGTTGTTATTCACTGAAAAGTACTTCTCAAATCTTACTTACACAATGCATCTTGATGTTTCAAGTCTGAATATTCAGATTTAAGCCACGTTGGGGAATATTTTCAGCACATAGCAACTTAAAATTTAAGTTGTTACTTCACACAAAGCATCACATGACTTTGGAAATAATGCAATGAAAAAAAAACCGTGGTGTGGGATTTACTTTGAAACAATTTTCACTAAGAAACTGCTAGTGAACTTCACACATAACTACAAAGCAATGGCAAGTAACACTGAATTAAAAATTTTTTAAAGTTAAATCACTGAAATTGTATTTTATTTATTTACAACAACGAAAAATCTTCGTTTTTATCTTTTTTTTTCTTTTTCTTTTTTTTTTACAGTGTATATGCATTTGATTTACTCATTTTTCATGCTGCTTTTTGGCCATTTTTGGAGCTTGACAGTTCCTGGTCACTATATACTTTCATAATATGGAAAAGAGCCTCTTGGACATTCTGCTAAGCATCTCCTTTTGTGTTCAACGCAAGAAAGAAGGTATTTAAAATGTGTATTATGAACACTAACAATTCAACTTACAAAAATAGCTTATTTAGTCTCAAGTTATATAGCAAACTATCTAAGTTCTGGTGCTTTAAATAACCCGGAAACCAAAACACGGATCTGAAGAACCTAGAATGAGACATCAATTAAACCATATTGCATTTAACCATATAACAGCGTATAGTACGAAACTACAGACAAAAAACATTGTTTTGTTTTTTTCATGCACTGCTCAATATATGGACTTTTTGGTCTTTCATAATGAGTTGAGTCAGACTAGTCGGAAAAAAAACATCCAAAATACACATTTAAGTGTTTATTTTAGTGCATTTTGTCTATGTCTGTAGATTTCATTTTCAATATATATCTTTAAAAGGCTGTTTTCTAAATATGTTCTAAAGTTTTATCTCCACTTCAGCGGCACTTACATACACCAAAATTTACAGTTTTACTCCTATACATATTCTGACGGTTTTTACTGAGGGGTTTGTTCATATATTGTTTGCCTGATTTTATTATTGCACTTTATTTGCATCTGTAGATTTCAATTACATACATTTTACACAAGGCCATTTTCTCAAAACAAGTTTTTATCTCCACTTCAGCAGCACTTACATACACCAAAATTGACAGTTTTATTCATATCTATATTCTGAAGGTTTTTATAGAGGGATTTGTTCATATATCATTCACATTTATTTATATAACATTTAATTCCTAGAAACATGGTAAAAATGTACACCGTAAAAAAATTCCATAAAATTTATGGTAAAAAAACGGCAGCTGTGGTTGCCGGAATTTTACCGTAAAAAACACGGTAGCAACATTTTAGGTTTATGTATTGTATTTGTATCTGTCTGTTGACAGTAATTTCATTTCTGATTTATGGAGTGATAACAAACACTGGTAAAAACCTTTAATATATCAACAAAATCAAACCTGGCTTTATCCACTGTTCATATTAAATAATGCATCATTTGCATATTTTAAAAATAACATTTCAGAAAAATTACAAAAAAATGTTTGCAATTTATAATGTAATCAGCTAAGTATGGTGATTTATTTTTTTTACCCTATTCACCTGTAGTCTCTTGCCAAAGCCTACACAATAATTAAGAGAAATGATTTTGCTGAACTTTAAATAACCTCTTATTTCAAGACAGTAAACACACACTTGTCCACCATCATTTTCTCCTGTACTTTCTAACATAAGCAGTGTTTGTCCATCTCATGTGTGTGAATGAACATGTACATTCAGAGTCAAAGAGAGAATGGAGTTCACAGGAGTGAGTTTGTTCCTCCGGCTCCCTGTTGAGCTCAGTGACTCGGATCACAGTTGTGCTTCTTTTTTCTAATGGCTATTTCGGCTATTTCCCATGGTAACGCCCTATCTGACAACAACAGGCATGCTGAAAGGGACTCTTAAAAGAGTAACGTGACATGAATGTAGATCAATGCGGCCTCAGAAGACAAGCTTCACTACAGAGCTGAACTTCCTCCAGAAAAAGCCCAGCACTCCTTTCAACACCAAAATTAGACTGTTATTGATGCTGCTGCACTATAAATCAGCCAAACCACCTTCATACCAACGCGCACACACACACACACACACACACGAAACACTTTCAATGGCCTTTGAGAGCACACGTTACTAAAAATACATATTTATATTCCCGAGTTATCCTGTGATCTCAGTTTTGTATGCTTCAATGTAATCAAACTAATTTGCATTTCACACACTCTTGTGAGCACAAGATCCCACCGTTGCATGTAAATAGCAGAATAATTTATGCAAACATTAATACAAGATTATCAGATAATGCCCCAGTGTGTTTAGATTTACGGGAACAAGTGGATGCGACATCAATCTGCAACATTGATGCGGCGCCGCACGATTATTAATCACTCATGTATTCATGCATATTCGAGGCACATATGTGCAAGAACAATTATTTATATATTAGCAAAGGAATAAGCAAAATCCACAAACGAGTGTGTGTGTGTGTGTGTGTGTGTGTGTGCTCGAAGGCTCAAGGACGATCTGAAATCATGATCGTGTGAACTGAATGAGAAATGTTGAAGGTAATGAGTGTTAATTAGATTACTTTTTGGAAGGCATGAGCAAAATAACATGCTGCATTTTTTGAATTTGCATATTGATGCCTGAGTAACTTTTTCAAATATTATATTAACACATTTAACTGCATTCAAAGCGTAACTATTTATTTAAAATTTGCTGACAGATTCAACTAAACATCTCCAGTGTCTTACCAACTACACTGTAAAACATGATTTTTCAAAGTTGTAATTAAAACAGATTATTGGAATACACTTTGCAGGAAAATACAATTTTGGTCTTTCTACTTCAAAATGTCATATTTAATTCAGTGGGTTACTTGTCATTTCTTTGTGATTAATTGTAAAATAGCAATTTCTGAGTAAAAATGGTTTCTACACCAGAAACCAGTGTAAATCAAGAAAATGACAAGGATATAGTCTACAAACATACACTTTTAAATACAAAAGTCACATAAAAATATAATTTTTATTATATACTCTAAGTAAATAAATTCATTTTTTGTTAATTAAGCTATCAACTATTAGTGATTAATTTTAGATCGATAAATCAAAATTACTTTTAAAAAATTACTATTAACTTTATTTGAAATTTACTGACAAATACAACTGAAAAACACTATAATGCAAATCTAACTAAAATTATGCAACAATTATTTTAACTACTATTTTAATAGTTATTTTGTATTATGTACTTTTAGTCAATACATTTTTTTTTATTCATGTAACTTTACCAATTATTAGTGCTTAAATTTAAATCTAAATCAATGAATCAAAAATATTTTTAAAAGTATTTCCTTTATTTGAAATTTACTCACAAATGCAAATGAAAACTTTTTAATGCAAAAGTAACAAATTCTGTAACAATGATTTTTATTAACTCCTTTATTAGTTATTTAAGCACTTTTAGCAAATAAATAAATTTTTATTAATGTAACTATCAACTATTTGTGCTTAAGTTTACAGAATAAATTAAACACTTTAAAAATGACTATTTACTTTATTTGAAGTATACTGAAAAATTGAACTGAAAACACTTATTCAAAAGTAACAAAAATAAATGTATGTAATTACTTATTTTATTAACTTTCATTGCATTCTTTTTATTATGTACCGTTAGTAAAGTAATTATTAACTTAATTATTAATGCTTAAATTAATCAAATCAAAACTCACTCTATTTACTTTCTTGATTCATGTTTCTGGTCTTAATGTGAATGATTCATCACTAAATGTTGAATGTAATAACTTATTCTGCCTCTGAAATGATTGACGTCATCAATCAGACAATTTTCACCAATCAATTCTTCAGATAAAATCAAGTCCTGTGTGATGAATAGCCTGTTTGACTCAGAAATATGTCACCTTATGGAAGATCATGGGATTTTGATTTGAAAAGCAACATTTATCAAAGAAACTGAAAAAAATGAAGCTGTTTTAAGGGCAGCCCAACCTGAAACAGACGACACACACACACACACACACACACATACACACACACACACACACACCTTGTTCTCGACTTTCTCAATGTTTCATGATTTAGCTTAGATTAACAGCTTTAAATTTCAAGCCCTCCGTCACCTTCAGTAATTTATACCTGTCGCCATCACTTCCCTGCTGTCATACATCACAATCACATTCAGCCCAAAAAATACTTTGCTTACATTACCCTTTACTCAGGAATAAATGACATGCTAATCGATGCTTTGCCGTGGGCTTTAGCGTCCATGACTGGATCTCGCTCTGGTTGCTTATGGATCCTAATGGAAGAAGCTCTGTGTTATTCCACACTGTTGTTGTTGTCAAAATGCATGTGTTTTGTGTGTTTTGATGCTTTTATGGTCCCCAGGGCAGCTGCTGTTTGTGTTTTTTTTGTGTGTGTGGAAAACTTACAGTTGTGTGAGGAAAAGGGTCAAAGATCAAGGTACTTCTTTCTTTCAATACAGAAAGTAATTCTTCCTTTGGGAGCGAGGGGTATTTCATAGGCTGCACTGTAAATTAGACAGCGTCTGAATGGAGGTCATTCGGTGGACGCGACACTCGAGTCTGGAAAGCCGCCGAACGCACGGAGCGCTAAATTTGTGGTCTAACTGCGTGTTGCTTTTAAAGACCAAATAAATTCATGGTCCACAATTCACAACACACAGCCGAAGAACATAAAACCTGGAAGGCTTCGGTGTACTAATTTATGACAGTCCTTTACCATTCAAGGAGAGATCTGGAGATATTATTTACCCGGGCCGCCCAGAGCACAAAAGAGATGAGATTTAGAGTAGATTCAAAAAGCAGAGATTTATAACAGGAAAAAAACAACACAACATGATTTAAATAATAATTACCTGTATATTGGTTTTAAAGAGACCTGGAAGTCATTTCAGACTGCAACTCCAAAACTCTGTTGGAGCACTTTGAAGGTCACGTCCCAACTGGATTAGCAAAGAATCTAATGGAATATAAACCGCCTGAAAAACACCAATCTAAAACATGAATGAAAACAAAATGAGAGGCTCGGCATATTACACCAATTAATCTGACAGACATGGAACGAAAACAAAATCACAAACAAATCACACGGCACCTGCATTCAGCACACGCTTCCCTTCACACGGACCTGTCAACATCCAAACCATGAACTGTTGCCTCCAGATATCAGCCAATACCAGAACAGATCAGGGTGAAGAGGCAAAAGTGTGTTTCTGTTGAGCTGTGCGCTGGTTCAAAAGGTTCTTAAAGCTCAACGAATACAACCAAGCGTCCAATTAACCAGAAACGGCAAAAGTGACACACATTTCACAGCTACAGCTTTTAAAAGCCCATTTTCTGCCACTTAAGAAAAATATAATTCTCTTGTAAACCATAATTATGACATAGTAGAGAGTCATAATTAAGAGATAGAAAGTCAACATTATGACATACGACGTTTTAATTATGAGACAGAAATCATAATTATGATATAATAAGTCAAACTGAGATAAGTCGTGACCTGAAGTCATAATTGTGAGATAAAACGTGGAAATTGCAAAGTCATGTGACATAAAAAGTCATAACTATGAGATAATAGGTCGTAATTATGAGATAAAGTTGAATCAACATTATGACATACGACGTTTTAATTATGATATTAATAATTATGATATAATAAGTCAAACTGAGATAAGTCGTGACCTGAAGTCATAATTGTGAGATAAAACGTGGAAATTGCAAAGTCATGTGACATAAAAAGTCATAACTATGAGATAATAGGTCGTAATTATGAGATAAAGTTGAAATTTAGATAAAAAGCCATAAATATGACATAAAAAGTCAAATATGACATCAAGTCAATTATTAGATAAATCAAATTTATGATTTAGAAAAATTAGAATTATGAGGTAAGTCAAAGCTATGACATTACATAGCTATGTGTCAATTTCTGTAACGTAATAAACAAATCATGCTTTTTTAAATCCTAAGTTATGAAAACAACTGTTATGAGATAAATGACAAAAAAGTCATAATTATGAGATGGAAAAAAATAATGACATTATGACGTACTAAATCTATAGAGATAGATTTATATAGATCTATCTATAGAGAGATCTATAGGGATAATAATTATATAGAGATAGAAAGTCATAGTTATGACATACTAAATCAGAATTATGAGATTAAAGTTGAAATGAACAGTCAGAATAATGAGATAAAATGTAAAAATTGAGATAAGTAATGAGATAAGTCAATTATGAGATAAAGTTGAAATTGAGATAAAAGTCATAAATGACAAAAAGTCATGATATTAAGCCATTATTATGAGACAGAGAGTAAAAATTATGACATACTAAATCATAATTATGAAATGAAAAGTCGAAATTATGAGATAAGTCAATTATTAGTCTTTTTTACTTTTTTGGTCATAATTTCGATAGTTATGATTCATAATTATAACTTATCTCATAAAAAATTATATTCCCAAAAGTATTCAGATATGTTTAAATGTGATTTTTCAAATAGGTTTTGGGGAAGTTTCAAGGTGTAGGAAAGATAAGAAGAAGGTGTATGGCCTGGTTTGTGTCTGTATGTACAGTCATACTGTAGATAGGCTGTGTGTGTTCCGTCTCTGTAATTAAGATCAGCTGGATTTGTTCTGTGCATTGAGAGCAGACGTCGGCCAGCTGCTCTGTGAGGAAATGCTAAAGGACACAGGTGTCTGAAACTAATGTGAGTGGCATTTAAACTTCAGCGTGAAGAGGGATCTGCCTCGCCGTGCTGAATAAATGTCAGCCAAGTACGCGCTTTATGAGAAAATGCAACGTGTCTACGCGCTGTAATTTTCCCAGCACAAATATTCCTGCAAAACCTCCAACAAAAGCCATTAGAGTGAAGCAACTGGGAATTATTTCAAGTGCTCGGCTCTTTTAGCTTCAGACCTTGTCTGACAGCTCCTGACATGACATGGGGTGAGTGTGTCCGCTGCTGCGAACATACTGCCATTTCACATGAATTATATGAAAACAATGTAACATATATTGAAAAAAAAAAAAACACATTTAGTTCATGCATTTGCCCTTTAAAGACATGCAACTGATATGCAAGACAAGTTAGAATACAAAAATGCATATTAAATATTATAAAATGGATATTGCCTGTTCCTCACATGCTCACATGAGTTTAATATTTACATTTTTACATTTACGTTTTTAAATTATGAGATAAAATCAAAATTGAGATAATAATAAGTAATGCCACTAAGTCTTAATTATGAGATAAGTCATAATTATGATATACTAAGTCATAATTATAAGATAAAAGTTACAAGACTTAATGTGACGTGAAATACCAAGTAAAATATGATCATTTCAAAAAGTTGAAATTAACATACTAAGTAAAAAAATTATGATATAAGTCAATTTTTACATGTTTTGTGTCAATTTTGATAATCATGATTCATAATTATGACAATTGATGTGTAAGCAAAATTAAAATAATAGAAGAAAAGTGTGTATTAAATATTATCATAAAATGAATATTTCCTGTTCCTGGATGTTCACATGAATTTAATATTTACATTTTTTACATGCACATTTTTCTTAAAATAATAATTGTGAAATAAATACTTACATTTTCATTTTTTACGCATTTGGCAGATGCTTTTCTCCAAAGTGACCTGTATACAAATAACATTATTTTTTTATATTTTTTAAATGTGAGGTGGTGTTGTATTGTAAATATAGTTACTGCCTGACAACCGTGACTATATTCTGTCAAAATAATGACAATCATAATTATGAGATAAAATGTCATAATTATGACACAATGTCACAATTATGAAATAAAAACTCAGAAAATGAGAAAGTAATAAATATGACATTAAAAAGTCATAATTATGAGATACAAGTCTAATTTTTACATTTGTTATGCATTTGACTGACACTTTTATCCAAAGCGACATTGCATTCAGTGTATACAAATATTTCAAACATTATGAAAATGTGCATTTCTTAATATTTTTTATACCTAAGGTGGTGTTGTATTGTAAATCTAGTTACTGTCTGAATGCTGCATGTGACTATATTCTGTCAAAATTATTTTATACTGTCACTATATTCTTTCAAAAATATGACATATTGCTGTGACTATATTCACAATGTAGAGCATTCACACATGCCTTATTGCTTAATTAAACAATATTACCACAAACGATCTCCTGAAATCAAGATTCACTGCTGAAAGGAGGAAGTTATCAGTAGAAGAATGGCTTTATCTGTGGAATCATAATTACCTGAGAATTAGTTTGTTTTGCTGACATCTACCCTTCAGATTTGGAGATAAACGCCTGTGGAGATCGTATCTAACGATGACAATGAGGCCAGCGGAATTACAGGATAAATTAATCAAGATGCAAAGAACATTTCAGGAGGTTATCATCATCTGATTATGTTCTGAATAACAAACTACTTGGACAATTTCTCAAGGATGTACAGTGTGAATTTTCCAAATGCATGGCTGACTAAATTTGCTTTGTGCAACAAGAGCACAGCGAGTGAGATACGGTGTCCCACAATGCACTGCACTCAACTTGACCTTCAATTCCCAGTGTGATGAATGAACACAGTGATATCAGCAGTTTTTAACATCTCTTTCTTGAGTCATTACTGGATCAGACTTCAAAGTGGAGTCAATTATATACTAAATTGGATTAAAAAGCCAAAAGTCTGTTTGGGGTCTGTAAGATTTTTAAATGTTTTTGAAAGAAGTCTCTTCTTCTCATCAAGGCTGCATTTATCTGATCAAAAATACAGTAAAGACAAAAAAAACAACAACAAAAAAACTGTGAAATAATATTATGATTTAAAATAACTGTTTTCTATGTGAATATCTGTTAGAATGTAATTTATTTCTGTGATGCGCAGCTGAATTTTCAGCATCATTACTCCAGTCTTCAGTGTCACATGATCTTCAGAAATCATTCTAATATGCTGATTTGCTGCTCAAGAAACATTTCTGATTATTATCAATGTTGAAAACAGTTGTGCTGCTGAATATTTTTTGAAACTGTGATACATTTTATTTTTCAGGACTCTTTGATGAATAGAACGTTCAAAAGAACAGCATTTATTTGAAATCAAGTTTTTTTTGTCATTTTATAGATGTCTTTACTGTCACTTTTGATCAATTTAATGCATCCTTGATCAATGAAAGTATTAATCTGAGACCAAACTTTTGAATAGCATACTATTTTCATATTTAGTATGCAGTATACAGTTTATATCTCACTTTGATCTATCCACAGCATTTTCCAATCAAACGGCACTGAAAGCTTTTTCTTTGAGTCGTTTTGCATAAATTAAGTCATCAATGGACATTAAGTGAAAACAGTATCAGCAGATTTCCAGTGGGTTTTTGGATCCCAAACACACGCATAAGCCGAGGGAGGAACGGACATCACAGCGGGAGAATGATGGACCCAAAAACAGCTTTGGACTGAACTCAATAAGTGCAGCTTGCTTAACGCAAGAGAAAAATGGCATTGGATCATTGCACTGGTCATTCATCAATGTCAGCAGAACGGTCAGATAAGGGCCAGACCTGTAGCTACTGTCAGCCGTCCCGTACACAGCCAGTGCATGCTGGGAAAGGCCATTACCTTTATGTTGAGTCGTGAACGAGCTGCAGATTTCTTCCTCTAGGTGGATTTATGCGTTTAAAACAGCGAAGCTCAATATTCTGAGGCCTTGGAGTGGATTTCAATGGAAACTCTATAGTTTTTGGCTATTGCTTTGTTAACAAACGGATAAACGCACTGGCACACATGCCTCAAGCTCAGTGCTGAAATATTGTAGCAATTTGTGCCAATTCAAATGACGCTACGACATTCACACACAAGCATTTTCATTCTCAAGGTCAGATATTAAACTCAACATGAATGCAACAAAACCTCCAAGAGCTGATTTTACCTTGAAATGGCTCAAAAGCTCGAGTGCATGCTTGAAATGACTGTTTCTGCATCGTCATTCAGGCACTTGAGCGGTCGGGCCAGAGGTCATTACTATCTTGTTATGCGTTACATTTATCAGCTCTAGAGGACTATGTGTGAAATGTCATCTAAACTCTGTATCATATAAACACATTCTCATATCTGACATGAATAAGCAGGTTTACGTAAAACTCAGAATTGGAAAGGAGTCGATTATTTAAAGTTTAAAACAAACTGATTTTTTTTTTTAATTCCCTTGATCTTTTGACAGATAAGAGGTCATTGTACTACAAAAACATCCTGTAAGTTTCAGAACTCACAACTTTCTCCTTAGTCTAAAATCAGCTTATATTGAAGCCAATCTACCAAAACGACAGCTTATGGAATGTGCCACTTTATGACGTAATAGTGTGGCTAAACCCCGCATCTGCAGAAGAAGATCAACGCCTGCTTCTACATCACTGCCTGTTTAGCCCCACCCACCGATTCTACATCACTGCCTGTTTAGCCCCGCCCACCGATTCTACATCACCGCCTGTTTAGCTCCGCCCACCGATTCTACATCACCGCCTGTTTAGCTCCACCCACTGATTCGCACATGTATTGTAAATAACGAGAGAGGCAAACGCAGGTCTACGCAGAAACCAAATGATAAAGATGCGACGGAGTGGTGATGCCAACCAAGTCTAGGGTCAGTGCACTGCTGCTGTTTTTTTTGTTTTTTTTGCACTTTATGCCCTTGTTTAGAGTACACTAACTTCTCAAAGCACAGAATGTGCTGTTGAGTTTTAAGGAAAAATTAACTTTTTACATAAAAACGATCCACTCTGTTTGATCGTTTTAATGTTTTTTGTTTTATTTTGTTTTATGCTTAAGAATATTTGTGAAGTAAATGTATTACAATAAATACTTAAGAATGCCCTCCTGTTCTGTCATCATTGCTTCGTACCAGTGGTATTTTACACATTTTTTTCAAGCAAGATGAGAAAGTAGGTAACCCCAATGGGTGTGCAAGGGATGTAATCAGTACCATTTTTAGACAGCCAACAACTTAACATCATACTGTATCTATAAAAAAATATAATTAGCTTGACAGTGTGTCATAATAATTCTGCACGTCTATTAAATACACTCAAAAAATAACTCTTTGTCTGAACATGATTCAATCATGGACAGTGGTTCAACACGTTACATTTGCTTAAGTTTTTCATCTAAAATTTGTGTTTTATTTTAACTTGACCAAAAATGTTTTTTTTTGTTTTTGTTTTTTTACTGATGAATTCTTGGAAATTGTGTGTGTTTTTTTTAACCTGAAACACAAAAGTTAACTTATTAAATATGATGAAATGTATTAACAGAAAACTAATTTATTTAGGTGGCATTTCAACATGGCAACATGGTCACAGCCAGAACAGCTTAGTGCCTCTCCATCTCTAGCACCACTGGAGAATCTGTAAAGATCTCGTTTGCAGTCGTATTTTATTCCTGCAAGAGATAAAACACGCAGTCGGCCTCACAACCGTGACAAACTATAATAATGACTTTCCTAAAATATCCAGCATGAGTGAACTGAATCTCAGTTCAATAACAGTGGCATTCACCTTATTAAAAAAGGACATTTCAAGTCTTTCCAAATATTCACAATCGGCCGTGTTAAAAACGTGTATTGTGACTTTTAATGCGTGTTGAAGCACCTCGGGGGCTCTTCCCTTGATTTGATTTAATTTCCTCTCTCAAAGCCAATTTCCTCTTCCCTCTCGTCCCTGGCAGAACCGCTCTTTTCACGCGACAAACGGCTATTTCCACAGCGCCGCTCCACTTGTCTGATGTGACACCTGTTTCTGAGCACTAATCTGCCGGTGACAACAGCCGGGCTGCTTTGAGCAAACTATTTATTCCCGCATGTAAATACCCATTACCCTGAAGAGTGTCTCTCGCCGGGCCGTCCTGCAGGGAAACGCCAAGCAGCCGTCGTGATGTGAGACGCAGGAGCGCAGACATCACGGACTGCACTGCAATGCATGACACACTGACAGAGTGACAGTGAAGACACACATGAATATTTATGAGCAGCACTTCTGTTCTCAGGACGGTTTGGATGGAGCTGTTTACTATCGGTGACCTAATATTAATCTACACTTCTTTAGATTGGAAACAGCAAGCAATGATGGGACACTACTTGTAGTTCAATAACATTTTGAAAAGTTACGGACAAAATGAAGCTACATTGATATTATTTTGAAATACGCGATTTATCTAAACTATATATTTTATAATTTAATGAAAACCAAATATGATCTCAGTTAGGGTGACTGTCAAAACAAGAGAGAGAAAATTACACTAAAGAGACTAAACTAGAAAACACCATCAAGTTTTTTTTTAATACTAGCTCTATTTTCATATACTGTTGTTTGCTTTCATTCAAATGTGACGAATAAGATTATAAGCTAGTTTTATCCAAAGCGACAACAACAAGCTTTCAAAACAACAAAAGAGCAACAATATATGTGTTGTCCCAGTTAGTCTAACGCACTACACATAGCAAGTTTTTTTTTATAAATAAACAGAATAAAAGGTAGACAGAAAAAAGATAGAATAGATAGAGCTAGTGTAAGAGAGTCAAGTTGTTATTATTATTTTTTTAGAAAACAAGTAGATAGAAAAAGGATAGAGAACGCTAGTGTTAGAGGGAAATATATATATATATATATATATATATATATTATTGCTAATATATTATAAAAATTGCTATATATAATGTTACATTATATATGTTATAATTATATTACATGACATTATACTGTATATGTTATTGTTCATTAATATAAATAAAAAATATTACATGAGTGTGTGAATGTTTATATAAATATAATAAAAATTAAGATGTTAGCATTATAGAATATGTGAATATATATATATATATATATATATAATAAAATATTACATGTCTGTATAATTCATATCTTTTGATTAAATATAAATAATAACTTATTAAGAAATTATTAAGAAATAATAACTTATTAATTAACAACTTCATAATTAACTTATTATTAATAACTTATTAATAAACACACACACACTCTCTCTCTCTCTCTCTCTATATATATATATATATACATACATATATGTGTGCCTTGTACTTATAGACTGATCTACGGTCACCATACTGAAAAACAAAGTTAAGTTAGCAGCACTACTATTTCTAGTCATTTAATCCTCAACACTACTAGCGAGATCAAAACGACCGGATGACAACTGCAGGATTGCACTCTAGCTCCACATGCATCTGAAGTCCTCCATTTCCATGGCAGAGTGTGTTTGCTGTGATGCATTCTGATGCCGAGACAAAGGCCACGCATCAAAAGTGTCCATAAATCATTCAGCCATCAGCCAAATAAATAAATATTCCTCTGAACGCTCTCCGATCCAAAGCGCGCTCAATCAAAAGCGTTTAGAGGCCCGTTTGGCAGCAGCGCCGGCTCTGGATGAGCTCTGTGACATGAAAGAGAGATGAGAGCAGAATAAAGATGGAGCGCGGCAGATTGGCAGTCGTGAAGCGTGCGAGTGACACGAGTGGGGCCGACAGTTTAAGACCCATCTGTGATTCTCCACCGCAGCTTCAAGCATGAGAGATTACGTAAGCGGCTCCACGCCGGCCTCCCAGCGCTCGCCACAACTACAATTATTAGATAACTCATTTGTTCAAAGATATGCTCATTTATATGCCTCCCATGACTAATTGCAGATTTCATTTTCATTTTGATGTAGAAATGCTGTCTGACTTTCTCAAATGCAGTTATGAATATTTCTCCAAATAAGAGCTGACAGCTTCCTGTTTACACGTGTTCTTTCGGATCTTTGATTCAGATGTTCAGAACTTTCTATGGTGTGATAATTAAAATCTGATCAAAAGCTCCCTGAATGATTTTATTAATAGTTTTAATAGTTTTTTATTTTTGTTAGTTTTAGTATTTTTTTTGTGTTTTTGTCATTTTTACTAATACTTTTTTTTTTGTATATATTGTTTTTATTATATTATATTATTTTATTTTATTCCAGTTTTAGTTT